>NC_139080.1:87169134-87354134 GCF_965140915.1 Aythya marila
AGAAATAATGGAGCTTCTCTCTACTGTAAGAACATTTCTCTCACTCATTAGGACACCTGGAGGTCATGCCTGATGCACAAGCTACAGCCTTGCATATATGCCCACAAGGTACCATCCTGCAACATTGTTGTGCACCCAGGCCCTAAGTCCACAGATGCAGAACTGTACCACTAAACTGGTTACAGGCATCACTGAAAATGGGGCTACACTGAACAGAACAGATTTCCCATGAGATTACAGCTCATTTTCCCCTACAGTGATTTTAATTCTACAGTAGCCACATAGAAATTTTATTATGTATCTCTTAGTTTATGTCAGGAGAGGCGTGCCATTAACGCCCATCCCATGCTTCTAACCATTGGTCAGCTAAGGAGTGGTGGAGCCCTCACACCTCTTGTGAATCCAGCAGCATAAGTATCTGAGCAAACGCTTGTGTAAATAGTGCCACTGAGTGGAGCAGGACTGCTTGTGCACCTCTGAGGGCTCTGAGAAGCCCTGTCTTTGCTCAAACTTTGCCAGCTTTGCACATGCAGGGTGCATCCCCCTCTGCCATGGCCCAAAGCACTGCTTGGCCACACTGTCCCAGGGCTGCATCCTTCTCAGTGAGCAGACAAGAAGCCACAGCAATTCCCACAGCCCAGCCCACGGGGAAAGCAGCCACCTGGAGACTCGGGACTAGAAGGACTGATGACGGGTGCAGGATTTGTGACCACTCTTATGATGCGGTTTTATTTTTAAAAAGCAGCAAAAATGATGTCAGTGGTACCTTCTCCCCACGTACACTTCGGTAGAGGATTTAGAAGTGCAGAGAAAGAGGTTAAAAACAAAGAGGCAGAGAAATGGGGAGTGGATGCCCTGAAAGCCTGCCCTGCACAAAGTGGACTTCATGCAACGCCTCCATGAGACACAAAGCCTCAGGAGCAGCAGACATGTGAACAGCATGTGGGGCAGCCAGACCCTTAAGCCAGGCTGCAGCACAGCATAGGAATCCGCTGATGTTTCTATGACTTCTATTAACATTTAAAGGGAGAAATAACTGCAGTAACTATTTATATAAAATGACAACCATGGTTACTGTATTAATAAATGATTATGAGAAAATGATTCTCTCTGTAATCCATCTTTGTAAGGTAAATTCAGCAGCAATCTGTGGAGATGTGCACTTTATTTCATGTAGTTTCAGTTCAAAGTGCATTTTTAAATGGCTGCTATAAGCTATTTTAACATAGTTTATACCTACTTCCATCCCACACTATAACATTTTTATTTTTTTCAATCATTTCTATGCCTGCTTAGGTTATATGGACAAGAGCATATTGAAGATGAAATTGTGATTTGCTTGGCTTTGGAAATGTCAAACCGGTCTCCCATTGCAACTGGCAGGAGGAGGATTTACAACTCTGAAAAATGTCGGTGTGCTGAGGACACCCAGAGAGAAGTGCTGTGTAGGGCAAACAGCCGCTACTCCCCACACAAGGAAGTCCTGCCACATTGCACCCGCAGCATGATGGAAGGGAGAGACCTGCCTCCCCATCTCCCAACATCTGCAGATGATGCCGATTACTGACCCTGCCAGCTCAGAGGAGCAGGGTGTTCAAGGACCCCCTCCACTCACTGGCTGCACACAGCTCTGTTGCAGCCAGAGGAAGAAGCAGGAAGGAGAAGAGACTGAAGCCTGACAGCCATGAAAAAAACAGGAAAAACAGTGTGAGATGCAAACACAGCCTGAAGGCATCCCTGCAAACAGCAGTCACCTTTCGGTGCGACAGTGCTGTTTAAAATGGGTGTCTGTTTTCCCAGTGGAGCAAAATGTAGTGGACACCAGGGCAGAAAGTGGACCTGCAGGAGCCAGTGAGAAGGTGGAACACCGCAAGCAGACTGGCACCGGCTGCCCTGCAGCAGCTCCAGCCTGCACAACACTCATCTCTCGCTGCAGCTGGCAGGGGCTGCAAAATTCCTCCCCTTCCAGGAACTAACATTTGATGGGAAAAATGCAGGCTATTCAGCTGGCATCAGACAAAACTAATCTTTCCATGCAAGTTTAGAACACCAAAGTAAAATTTCCACCTAATACCTTAAACACTTTGCGAAGCGCTACGTGGAAAACTTACCTGGAGAAAATAAAGGCTCAGCCATATTCCACCCACAGGATGTGCCACACTTAAAAGCACCAAGAGTATTGCTGTGTCCCAGAAGGCTGCCTGCTGGAAAACCCCAGAGTAAACTCTCACTGAGGAGGAAAACTTCCCTTTGCTGTCATGTCAAAGATCCTGGCACATTTTCTAAGAAATTCAGAGGACCTCCAAGCAGATTTTAATACTCCTAAAATGCAATTTCCTGGCAAGAAATTGAGACAGTACCACCAACCAGTAACAGGATTGGATTTGCCATATACAAAGAAGAGAAAGGGGAGGCAGGGTGCTCCACTAGCCATGCTGAAAGCTGCAGATCGGTGCTGTGCATCGTCCAACAAGTCAGACATATCAGTCCACGCTCTCTATCCTCTGATCCACGAAGAGGATGCCCAAAAAGCTGTTAGCATATGAGGATTTTCACTGGGCAAATTTTAAATAAAACCTCATTTTATAAAATCAAGAACTACGGTCTCAAGTCTGCAAATGTGAATGCTTACAACTAAGCAAAGAAATCTCTCTGCTGAATTCAGCAGTACAGCTTACATGCAAAATGCAAACCACAGGAATAATTTTTATACACAAGTTACATAAAGCATGCGTTTTAAAAGTACTTTTATATACATTTTATCCACATGCATTAGTTGGGTGAATTTAATTTTTATAAACCCTTTACAACTGTGTAATGCAGGTTGTTCGTAGATCTTAAAAATTACTTCTCACATCCAGGAACTGCACCTGTGCATCCATCTTCCTTCAGCTGCACTTTCTGCCTGCCTGAAGGCAGGTGTGTGCTCCAGCACCAGCCTCAAGCTGCAGGCGCCCTGGGCCTGAGTATGCCAGGCTGTTTTGTGCTTAAAGAGGTGCAGAGGGGTGTTCAGGACCTGGGTGCTGCCAGGCATGCTGCTGTTACTGCTGCCTGTGTATCATTCATCTACTTCAATTAGCAAAGCCAAAGCACAGAGCTTCCTACGCTCTCTCTATGGCCTCCTGCCTGCAGCCCACCTTGCATGGGGAAGCCTCTCCCAGCCCTGGCCCATGCCTCCAGCAGGGCAGACACCGCAGCAGCACCGCCAGCTCCCACTGCCGCAGCTCGGCCGCCTGCCTGCCCACAGCACAGGAGATGCTGTCAACAAGCAGGCGCAGTGTCCTGCACGCTGACACCCTCCGGCCTCATCCCTGGTGTGAACAGGCAAGCGTGCACACACAAGCACTGTGCTCCGGGGGCTGGGATCCAGGCAGTCACACGCAGAGCTGAGCAGCCCTCAGCACTACCCCTTGCTCCGACGACTCCCTGTCGGTCAGCACTCAAGGAGCAGCGTTTCGCCGCGGCATTTGCACTCATGCTCTTTTGCAGGTAGCCGTGGCATTCCTCCTCACTAAAGGCTGCTGCTGACAGAGGGACCTGCTGTCGCGCTGCTCTTGTGCTGAGCAGAGCAGCGCTGCGGTGCAGAGCCCTCGTCCCATGCAGCAGCACGAGAGAGACAGGGTCCTGGGGGAAAGGGGCGCAGGGAGCTGTCACCTCCACTGGTTCAGCTGCAGAGGCAGCTAAACATCACGTTGGGCTTTATTATCGCTATTTTAGCTTTTCAGCTGCATTTACCTTTCTGCACTCTTGGCTCAGTTAAAAACTGCGGAACTGAAGATGAAAAAAAGGCAGTCAGAGGCTGAACAAAAATGACAGCTTCTAGCTATTTATATTTTACAGCTCTGCCTTAAACATTCTGATGCACTGGACACAGAACAAAAATAATCAGCCAAGATTTTACTTTTAAGGGAAGATAGTATAGTTCTTTGCTAATTACTGTAATTAATTAGTGTCATCTAAACATTAATTATTTATCCTGCAGTAAACTCAGCAATCTACCATACAATTCCCCTGACAGCGTGCTTATCACAAGGATGCCCTTATTAGGGGAGTACTGAAGAATTTCACTGTATGTATTCCTGTTATTTCAAAACCTGCTTAGAGAGGGAAGTCGGGTGGGTCACTTTTGGGGCTGTATCCCTGGAATTCTGCCTGCAATATCTCATGTAGGTGAGCCTGTTCCTGCAGCTGTGCTGTGGACTTCACTTGAGATAAACGCACTGGGAACTGCTCCTCCACACCATCATCAGAGGTTGCCCTTTTGTCATGTCTTTGCCAGTTTTCCTAGGCTCACTTATTCCCTTCCCATATAATGGGATAACTCCTCCAGGAAAAAGATAATAATAATAATATGTCTAGATCTTGGCAAATTATTTTTAAAGACTGCTGTATCCGAATACTCCCTCTTTCTTCATGACAGCCAGCTGTAGGCAAACAAATAATTTCTATGAATATATAATGGTGATACGAGAGCAAAGGTCCAGTGTGACGGACACAGGTCTCTCTGGCTTTCACTCTGTGCCACAGAAGCCAACAGCAGTGAACATGATTCTGACTGTGCTGTAAATCTGCACTGACAGGGGAATTTTTGAGGCTTTTCTTCTATTGGAAAACATCGACTGACTGAAACTGAATCATGTTCACAAGCAGAGATCATTTCTGAAGAACTGTGTGACGCAAAAGCCCTAGCAGGGAAAATCCTGAATGCGCTAAGCTAGCCCATCTTGACCCTTTCAAATAAAAATATTCTAGCTTTCCACTTTAAAATTATTTTAGTGTTTAGAGTGTTCAGCTTTAAGATACAAATATACGTGTGCAAGTATTAAAAAGCAAAAAGCCTTCCATTCTTGGGACTGGACAAGGCTGGGCATCAGCCCCTCCTCACCTGCCACGCGCTCCCCTGTCCTGACCACCCTCTGCCTCCAGCATGGCTCACACCGTCAGGCCCGCATCCCTTTCACAGGGCGCTGTGCTCCTGCCTGAGCTCACAGCACAGCACACCACGTGTACCACAGAACATTTCCTGAGGTGGTCTTCTCATTGCTCGTGCAACCACATGCAACCTCACAGACTGGCTAAGCCAGCATTCAGAACAAGATCAATAGGACATACTGAAAAAAAATACTAACATAAGGATTCACCAAGCTTAAAAAAGTCATTATATTCTATGACTCGTGCAAGGTATGACTATTCTTCACTGAAGTTGTCGTCTGAAGTCCTTGCAGAAAAAAACAACAACAAAAATAGGGGAGAGTTTGCAGGTTTTTTTTTTTTTAAGATAAATTCATTTTGGTTAATCAAAACCTGAAAATATCTTCAACTTAGTACTTTATGATGAACAATGAATAATGAATAGTTAGGTAAAAGACTATCACTTTTCCTTTACAAAGATTTACAAACTCTCCCAGAAAGGGCTAAGAATTATTTTTCTTTGTTTTATTTCCCCAAATCTCTTCTCAACTTTCTTATCTTTGAGATAAGATAAGATAAGATAAGAAAGCCTGGTCAGGATGCATGCTGCCTAAATTTTTTCCCCCTTACCTATGTATGTACGTATATCTCTACATTTACACATAGCTGTAGATTATTCACAACAAATGCTCTGGAAAGCTGCAACCACTTTTCCTCTCCCTGGGTAAAGCTAATACTGATAAAATGCATCATGCATCTGTTCATGAAAAGCATGTGTTTGCATCATTCTGCTTGCAGCTGAAATCTCTGAAAGAGATTTTTTATTTTTTTACAGGAGGAAGGAAGGAAGGAAGGAAAGAAGGAAGGAAATTTTTAGCTTAAGAAGCAAACCTTGCTACCATTGCATAACAGGCAGAAACGACACTGACCAAAGGTGGCTATAAAGAAGGAGGGACAAGCTGTGCTACCAGTATTGCCACTCAGCAGAGAAAGACGTAGCCTCTCTGTGCAACATACCAGCATGTGTTGTGTTATTTTTTTTTCCCCTGAAGGCCCTGTGGCAGCTCTGCCCCTATCCATGGGCTGAGTAATGACCTGGAGCCTGCCCTGCCACAATTGCTGCCCACCCCAAGCCACAGCGATGGACTTGCAAGCATGTCCCCTAGCAGCTGATGCCTGGCAGCAGACCTTATCGCTTGCACGCGCTGTGTCCACACCGGCCCCAGCCCTGTGAACCTGCTGACATCTCATCTGCCAGGTCTCTCCTGCCCTCCGCACTCAAACACCTCCCCGTGCCTCCAGGAAAGCTGGCATCGGTTCCTACCATAACAAACTCAATCGTTCTCAGCGGTGCTCCAGCAAATAAAGTCATTAATTACGGCCTCTCTCCCCTCCGCCGTTGGCTGGAGCGGCAATCAATGTGCAACCCCTCATTGCCTTCTCTCGGGGAGCGGAGACAGATGCCATAAAAATAAACTGCAGCCCACACAGAACCCTGCCAGTACGGCAGCAGCAGGCTGTGCCCAGTAACAGCCACCACGCTGCTCCAGCCTGTGCGGCAGTATTTATTTGGTCTGCCGCAGCCATGGGGGAAGGCATCCCATTAAGCGATCATTTTTATCTTATAACGTCAATTTACTTATACTGATTGGCTTCCTGCCGCCAAATATCAATTAAATTGCAAATGCCTGCTGAAGCTTATTTTCTGCCTCTCTCTTTTCCCCCATTTCCCTTTTTTCTTTCTCTATCCCCTTCTTTTTGTTAGAGAGAGAGAGAGAGAGAGAGAACTCTATGTTCGAACATAATTTAATTTATTTCCCTTTCCATATCTCAAAGGAAAATCTATAACTCCCCCTGGAAGGCCATTTGCCCTCTGTTATTGGGAGCTGAGGTATCACAGCACTGGGCAATTTGTTTCAACTGACTATCGGCAGCCCATCAGGACTCCCGAGGACCTCTGCCATCTCAGTGCAATTGTATCTGGTATTGCCATTTATGATTTGTTTTTAATAGGTGCTAGTAACCATAAGACTCCAAGGTTTCAGTTCACACACGGTGCACCCACTCCACTCCCTCCTGCCGTCACTGCCTCCTCCTCTACAATGTTCATCAGCTGCTGAAAGAGGTTTCCACTTGTGCCGTGGACACAGACCGTCGTTAGCTCGGTCTGCTGTTCCCTAACAGTTGTGTTTCTGGAGATGATAGGGTGGCCAATGCTGCTAGAGGTTATAAGCCATTCCCATGACAAACAGCTAAACGAGTGGGCTTTGACAAATCGTGAGTACAAAGACCAAGCAGTCCACGCAGAAGCTGTAGGTGGGCTCTCCCCACCGTTGCAAAGGTAACGTGCTGCATTTGTGTGCACCCACAGCCATTTCTCTTTGCCAGGTTTTCCCATAACAGCAGCACTCAGTCAACTCTGAAGTGAAGAAAAGGACTCAACCAAAACATCACAGCTGCTTTTGCTTATATACCAGAATAAACATAAAGCATCTTCCCCTTATTGTTGTAACCCTCTAGATCCTGTGTCTGCTGCTGGCATAAGAGCCCAAAACATCCCAAGCAAACTAAAACCACATCATGATCTCCGACTGTAGAGCACAAGTCCTCTGTGCCTGCAGTGAGAGAAAAAGTGGACGGGAAACAAAGTCACAGTAATAGGGCTGGAGATCTAGCAGATGAATGTCAGTGTTAAAAATGAATGGTCTCTGCAGTCATAGAATTTGGAAGATGACTGGAAGGGTAAAGTAGAGCAGAAGTGCACTTGGCCACACCAGAGTGAAGAGGCAAACGCTAGCCAGAGATAAGAGTTTCCTCAGATGCAGGAACTTGATCTATGGGGCACAGCAGAATTAAATCCCACCTGCTCTGCCCATGTCACCTTCTGCTCCTCACAAATGGTGAAAAGCAGGGGAAAGCAGAAGCCCATCAAAGCAGAGTGAGCCTTTGGACGCAGAGTAAGCCTTTATGCATGTACCTGCATTATTCTCCTGCACTGTATATACACATGCGGTCCATGGATGCGTACAAAGTATACTGCACACAGAGGTGCACTTACAAAGTTAAGACAAAAACACATCCTCACACACGTGCACTCACCCAGCTAAGTGTTTTACCCAGCTAAACGGGAACTGATCGTATCGGCCTGAAAACAAACAGCAAGCATAACTTTGCCTGTCAGGTCCCTGTTTCTCCTTTGTCTGATGTTCCAGCATGTGCTGCCCTTCCTTTGACTGGGCAAGGCAACGTTCACAAACTCACCTCCAGTGAGTAAAATGAAAATTCAGTCACGGCTACCTTAGACTACTTATTTTCTGAGACAAGGGCTGGCTCACTGGCACATGATAAACAGATGACACTGTACGGTGCGGTGCTTGCAGGGCCCTAGCCTGGGCTGGCTCTCCATGATCCTGACTCCAAGTCTTGGATTTTCCACAGCACTGCTTGAAGCCTTCAGCAAGATTTCCAACCACTTTTCAACCACTGGTTCCTCAGCTTCCCCACTGATGAAGTGAGGACATTATAACTGAACACACTGTAATTCAATAAAGATCTTATAAGCAAAGCACTAACCATTATAAATTGTTTGTAGTACATCCAAAAATTCTTTGTCACCTAAAAAAAAATGCAGGTGAGTTTACTCTGGACTTGCCAGGTGCCAGAGTGATTTTCAGTGTTTGTAATTATCTCCACAATAGGCTTTTGGACAGAAGCTGCACGAGTTGTTAAGGCTGGTTTAAAAATATGGGCCCATCTATGTGAATGATGCATTCAGAAAGCAAGAGGATGAGCTACATGGAGTACACCAGTGTGCATATATATTCCTAGATCTACCTATATAGATATATATACACTGTGTGTATACACGTGCATGGTGAACATCTATATTCCGTCTGTCCATCCACATAGCTATCCCTTATGTAGAGAAGCCTATAAAAATATCAAGGGTAATAGGAAAGACCTCTGCACACTCTGCAATGGTGATTATTGACTGGTTCATTCAGTGCTTGATGGAGATAGCATGATTGCCTGGGATGTACCTTGTAGGTTTCTAAACAGAAGGCTCCAGAATCAATTTTGTGGTAACTGGTTAGATGTGACCAGCTTACAAACACAGCATGGATGTCAGGAAGCAAATTCAAGCTGCACCATTACTGTGTTTTTTTTTTTAAATATCAGAGGTGAGTTAAGCCTCCCGGCTGGGGGAGCCACAATATAGAACAGAGATTAATGATTCTGGCTTCTTTTCATCTCCAAGGTGACAAATTTGTGCACAACAAGCATCGTACCATGGCTGATGGTGCAAGGCTACGCTGAAGCTCACAGCTTTTGTAGGAAGATTTGCATCTTCCTTATGAAGTGAGGGTAGTGCTGGAAGTTTCAGCAGAGTCAAATCAGTTTGGTCAGTCGTCAGCATTTCCATCGCTGTCTGAGGAACTGGCCTTGCAGAGTTAGAACCTGTGCCCATGCTGGTGCCCACACCTCTGTGGGTCTCTCAAGTTCTTAACAGTTTGCCTCTGACAGCAAACCAGCTTATCCCAAAACATGCCCTCTGCTTTGGTGGGTGAAACCTTGAAGGGAGGGAAGGAGAATGATGGGAATTTTTGTGAGTATGAAACCCCGGCAGCAATTATCAGTGGGGGGCTCCACCCTGAGCAATGGCCAGAACAAGCAGCCCTGGATAACTCACTTTCAAACAAGTTTTCCAGCAAAGAGTGGTGGAGTGACACCAAGTGACACTGGAGCCAAATCACTGATTTGACAGCTCCATTTTCATCCATGGCATCCTATAAATGAATGCTTGGAAATTTCTCTCAGTTCTGACATAGCTCTGGAAGGATGACTGGGCTAGCAGGAGCAAGGCCAGGAGATCCCAGAAGTTAGCACTGACCTCACTTGCCTGCCACTAACTTCTAGGGGCACCATGAACAGATTTCTTGCATCCCCATACTCTGACTTCCGTCTTTAAAATAAATGGACCTACTGAGGCACTGTGGCGATCCAGCTGTGAGGCACCAAAACACCTCCATAACAAGGACCATAGGAGTATGAAAGAATGAATAAAATCAAGAGTTACTCAATTTCAAAGCTCTAAGCCACACATCTAAGTCATTACCAAAAAAAAAAAAAAAAAGTCTTTTGACCTAGGCACATCTACATCCAGGTCTTGGATGTACCACTACTCCTTGCCAGCTGAGGCTGCCAAGGCTGTGATGGATAGAGACTGGTCCCTCCTGACTGGGGCTTGGCAGAAGACCTGCTCCTGCCTTTCATACCCTTCCATCACAAAACCTCACTCTTCAAGAAATGACAGCTTCTGCATCTTCCAGCCTGGAAGGAAACCTGGGTGAGAGTAGGGAGAGAGCTGCCAGAACACCAGTTCTCTGGGAAGCAACTAGAAAATACAGAAATTAGAAAAGTAAAAACTATTTCTTATTAATGGACTTATGGAAAAAAAAATCATGCACTGTCAACCATGAAATCTTATTTGGACAATAGAGATGAAATTGTCACTTTTGACAGTAATGTTTACAAGGGCATCATGTGATGATGCAGCACAGCATGAAACCAGAAGCACCGTCTAGCTCCTGTGAACTGTAACAAGACACAAAATGTCCCATCTGGGACAGGTATGAATTGTACTTCCAAAAATAACCACTCAGGTGTAAAATCCATTACACATAGATGGGAGGAAATGCAAAAGAGCCCTGCCAACATGGAGGGAGGCTCCTGAGCTCTCTCCATCCACAGGAGCTAGTAACCACTGTCTCTGAGCAGGGGACGCAACCACTGATGGGTGGCACAGCACAGGGAGCAGAAATGCACCCCTCCATCTACTGCTGGGCATCAGGCTCAGAAAAGTAGTGGGTATCATTGAATGGTTTCCAGCAAGGCATTGCACCAGCTGTCTACTTCTGAGTTCAAGTATGTACTTAAGCCTTTATATCATATGGGCAAGAAATCATTACCAAGTCTGAAGAATCTCACTTTAAAACTCCAACACAAAACCTGTCTGACTCAAAGGAACCCTATTCAGGGTTGACCAAAAGCTGAAGCCCATCATGCACTACAACAACTGCTCATTGTAAGACCTTCCAAACAAAGAACAATCCGAGAGCTGCCTTATAAACAGACCAAAGACAGCAGTTAGCAAACATTATATGCCTAGGAAAGAAAAGCATCAGTAGTACTTTGACCACAAAGTCTAACCATAATTCCTTGGAATTAAGAGGGGGACAGGGCTGAAGGGGTTTTAGTTGATATAAAGTATTCTCACATCTTCACCTGGTGTGCTCAACCACCATAACAGCTTGAATGTGGGTGCTTGTGTCTGTGAGCACCTCACACCTCCCTCCCCACAGCTGGGCCTTATCTCCCCCTTGATACACCATACCAGGTGAAGAGGAAACACATCCTGACCATTAGAAGAAG
The DNA here is from genome assembly GCF_965140915.1 of Aythya marila. Classification (NCBI taxonomy): domain Eukaryota; kingdom Metazoa; phylum Chordata; class Aves; order Anseriformes; family Anatidae; genus Aythya; species Aythya marila. Next base: position 87,180,478 of record NC_139080.1, read on the forward strand.
GGGTGATGTGCAGGCAGTGGCACTTTCACATCAGCTCCAGGAGGGCAACGCACCAGCCCTTCAGCCAAAGCCCAGTGTCTGCTTTAGCAAGACAAAAGTAATCTCTGCCATGTGAGATGATCACCATTGAACCAAAATTGTTCTTCCAGATTTCTCCTCGCTGCAAAGTTGCTTTTTAGATTGGATGTTTCATTTTTTTGACTAAAAGTTGATGTGAGTTCTACAAAGCATCTGAAAGAAGCACTTTTTTCCTGAAGCATTAAGGGTATCCTGAAGCATCCATGAAGTTAATTCCTACAAGGGACATCTTTTCTGGGGCTCTGTACCTGTTCGAAAGGCACACCATGGTGACACAGCTGCAGAAGTTTCTGAACAAAGGGCTGTTTCTGAGCTGGCAACAGAAACAAGTCCTCACTATGCCTGTGGCAAAGAGATTCAGATGTCAGCAGACACAGCATTCTGACATTTTGCTACTTCGGCACCCCAGTCTGCAGCTACGGGGAAGCTATTTTATGAATGTGCAGTGGCTGTGTGATATGAAAGCCATCACTTTTCCCCGATGTTTATCCCTGATAGATTTCCAATACCCTGACCTCTGCTGTAGACATCTCTTTTGCCATGTTGCAAGTCAGCTGGATCAGTTGCAAGCTGAGTCTGTGCTTTAACTGGATTTCCCTTTAACTCAGGGTCAGGAAAGCACCTCAGCTACACATCTTTGGTTTCCAACCTCAACCTGTGATGTGGTACTGCAGCAACAAAGAAAAATGCATCTCCTGTTAGTGCCATAAACTTTTTTGTATTGTAAAGAATACAGTAAGTATTCTTAAACTACAAATATCTTTCAGCAGATTCTCAGAGGACATAAAACATGAGGAAATTCCATGCTCAAATTTCCCACGCATCTGACAGGAGAAAGATGATGGTGTATTTCAGAAGTCCAAGTATTTTGCCTGTTCTTTCCATCTCCAGCATCATAGTCATCTTCATGTAGCTGCAGAATCAGCTTCATCTGCTGCAGAATCAAAACCATAAAAAAAAAAACAACAGCAAGGAAGGAGCTGTGCAGGCACCTCCATTTACATATCAGTCTCCCCAGCTGAGGCTAATGAAGAAAGAGAAAGCAAAGGCCATGGCTCTGAAACTGATTCCAAGCAAAAGCTTTTGCGAAGTTTCTCCACAGTTATCAGTGGGGTGCATCAGTGAGAGAGCACTGTGCTTGCTCTTGTCACAACAGGAGAGCTATCATACACAGAAAACAAACCTCAGGCTGTCTGGGGCAACTGCCCAGAGATATAGACAGAAAAAAAGGCCTAGCTGAATATGAAGTAGCAAAACAATTTGAAATTGTTTAGCAAAACATCATTGGAATACTATATATATCAGGCACTTATGCAAGCTGTTGGGGCAAGTAGGAACACCACATCTCTGGGTGTTCCCAGCTATGTCTTCCTTTTCTATCCTGGAAATCTGCTCAAAAAAAAAAAAATAGGATTTGGCTATCAGTGCAGCACATCTGGATGTCCTGCTGCCTGCTCAAAGCTTCTGATTATTGCTGTGGCTCTGTCTGGGCTGGTGGATGTCTGAAATCCTAGCAGTTACTGGGCATGCAGCCTCCCCCACGCTGGGAGGCACAGGGCACCCACGAGGCTGGAGCACTGGAGCCTGTTGGCCTGTGCACGCACCCAGCTGCACTGGAGTCACTGTGCACACACCACATGATGCATCCTCCTGTATTTACATCTGCAGCTCCACAGCAGGGAACCCAGAAGCCCTGCCAAGGGTTTTGTGCTCTAGCATGGCACACAGCAAATAAAGCACTGTCCTTTGTAAGCAGAATCACAGAATCACAAAATATCCCAAGCTGTTAGGGACCCATGAGGATCATTGAGCCCAGCTCCAGGCTCCACATAGGACCACCCAAAACCAGCCCTGTGTCTGAGAGCACTGCCCAAATGCTTCTTGAGCTCAGTGCCGTGGCCACCACCCTGTGGATCCTGTTCCAGTGCCCAACCACCTTCTCGGTAAAGAACACAGAATCATAAAAAAGTACTGCAGCTCTCTTCATGATTTTCTGTATCCTGAGCACAAAGCCATGGCCAATCTGTAACGGTGCTCTTCTTGACTCAGGTGCACCCAGACAATATAAACAGCCTGTGGGTATGAGCCCCAAAATTCTGGAAACTCAGTATGACCAGCCATTCACGCAATTATTTAAAAACACACAAAGAGCAAAATGAAGTCACCAAGTCTGGTGTGAATAATCCCACAGCCTGTCTTGTGTTTCTTTCAATGTTTGTTGAATCCTTTGAATAATGGAATAGATTTGTAAGTAATGGGCCTATTCTAGAAATACTAGGAGAGGCCAAAATTGTCAGGATTCAGTCAATTCAGTGCGCAATCACCTCTACCGATGAATAAAGCTTGGTGCAAAGAGTACACACAAAGGCCATGACAGACAAAAATTGAACTGTAAAAAAAAAAATCCAGTCTGAGGACACCCCCATTTTCTGCATCTCACTGATTTAATGCTGTCTGCTTACCAAGACCTTCCTGCATGGCAACAACAGCAATTGCAGCTTAAAATATTAAGTCCCAAAAGTACTGACAGAAAAAAAAAAAAAAATGGGTTTCCACTATCATGCAAGATCTCAGGAGTTTGTAATTTCATCCAAGAAGTAATTCTGACTTGAAAATCCTAGTAAACTCAAATCAAACCTTGGCCCAGCTTTGGCAGAGGCAGGTTTCAGTCCCATATGATAATCCAGGTATTAATGCTACATTTTAAATAACCATAGAGAAATCAGCTAACATACCACGGGTATTTTGTTACACGTGGAAAAAAGCAGTTTAATGCTTTCCCAAGAACAGAAGACCTCACAGAGAGCTTGGGTGAGCCATGGACCCACACAGGTGGTTGCTCCCTCACAGAGTCAGAGCAGGACAAGAAACCCATTATTGTTTCCAGGGGCAGGCACAAAGAAATACACGATACTTAAATAGTTCTTCCTGCCACGGAGGTGCCAAATATTGTATTTAACACTTTGGCATTGGACCTTTCATGTGGGAACAGCCTCTGTATCCCTCAGAGCACCGTTTGCAAGAGGCCAGACCTCTGTCTTTTAGCACGAGGTGCACACTGTACAGCTTCCTGGCGCTCTCACTCCACACGTGGAGTTGAAATGCTTATTTAACGGGACGGAAATTCTCTGACAGGTCCTAGGGTAGGGGATCCATGCACAGAAAAAAATAAAAAAATAAAAAATAAAAATAAAAAAAAGGAATGGGAGGAGAAGGAGGAGCAAAAGACAAATGAGTAGACACGGGAAGAGCAGGAGGATGAGGAGCAGCAGCATTAGTCAGGGAGTGGCAGGCGGTGGAGATCACAATTTGCCGCATCTCACCGCCCAGTGGCTGTCTAGTCCGGGGCCAGTCCCGGAGGTCCTTTGGCACCCAGGCCGAGCCCGTCCATCTGTGGAAGTGCTGGACATCTCTATGGCCGTCAGACATGCCGGCGGTGCATGCATCAGGAGTGCAGACGTACAACCTCCGTGTGTGTGCACAGGTGCAGATATGCTCTGTAGCTGCACCCTCCGCAGTCCTTCCTCTTGGGATGCTACCACTTTCTTGATAAAATCAGAGCAACTCATCTCACTCCTAACATTTCTGTTTCTTTTTATGCCAACACTCATAATAAATATCCATCAAAAGTGACAAATCCTGCTTTTCCAGAAAACATTTTTTTTTCCTTTGGAAAATGCATTCCAGCAAAAGAATTCCAGCCAGCACCAGTACTGACAGTATCAGGACGATCTGACAAGACATCTACCCCTAAACTGGATTGTAGTTAAACCTATATGAAGAGGTTATTTCTTGAAAAGCATCTAACACTCGACAGCTCCTGATGAGAACAGCTGGAGCTACAGCAGGGCTGTAAGGAGTTGTGAAAGTCGGGGCTTTTCATTAACAGCATGGGGAAAATCCCAAGCCTGCTGGAGCTCGTGGCAAACCTGACGGGTTCACCCCAGCTCTGGAGGAACCCCCCTGAAATTAGGTGCCACATTAGGACAGAGGTGACAAACGTGTGGCATGCACATAAGACAGACAGTAACCTGCTCCTTGGGAAAAGGTAGCAGCACTTGCAGAGAGCTTTCCTGCACTGAGCTATGAACATGTAAAAGTGCCTATGGCCACGCACTGCCAACTGCCAGGGCAGAGCTAACACAACTCCCAAAACCCTGGGAAAACATGTGGTGACCATGCTCAATGCTCAGGGAGTCACAGAGATGCTTAGAAGTGCGTGGAAAGCAACAAAAGCAGACATTGCTCCCACTGTCTTACAAAGCCAAAGGGATTTTGTCCTATTGAAGGAGGACGTCAACCCACAGTTCTCATCAGAGCTGTGCAGAGGTTGGTCCCTTCATCCCCAGAAATAGCATCCTGTCTCAGCAACTGTTATGGAATGCATCATGTTCAAACATCAGAAAATAATAGAATAGGGTTGTAAATGGCTTTTGTTACATTTCCATGAATTTAGCCTTGTAGAATTGTTTCTGTGACCAGTTCTGGGCTCACTGGTACAAGAAAGACAGGGATCTCCTGGAAAGAGTCCAGGGGGGCCTGGAGCATTTTCCCTTTGAGGAAAGGCTGAGAGACCTGGGTCTGTTCAGCCTGGAGAAGAGGAGACTGAGAGGGGATCTTATTAATGTTTACAAATACCTTAAGTGTGGGAGACAAAGGGATTTGGCCAACCTCTTTTCAGTGGCTTGTGGGGATAGGACAAGGGACAATGGCCACAAAATGGATCACAGAAAGTTCCGCACCAACATGTGAAAGAACTTCTTCATGGTGAGGGTGATGGAGCACTGGAACAGGCTGCCCAGAGAGGTTATGGAGACTCCTTCTCTGGAGATACTCAACAGCCATCTGGACGCCTACCTGGGCAACCTGCTCTAGGGAACCTGCTTTGGCAGGGGGATTGGACCCAATGATCTCTTGACGTCCCTTCCAATGCCTATAATTCTGTGATTCTTAGATTCTGTTTCAGAAGTCCAAACATTTTAATACAGCCATAGCTGAGATTCTGAACTGGCTCCAAATTTGTTCCTTTTTTTTTTTTTTCTTTTCCCCTAAAATTCCATGAATTGACTAGCTCAGCTTTGCTAGTTAATGTCCAAATGTCCAGGTCAACTGGCATAGTACCAATAACCACACAGACCAGGGTGATGCTTTCAGAAACACCCAAGGGTTTTCGAGTGCTACAAGCAAAAGAGGTGCTTGTAGCACTCAAAAAAAAAGTGCTTCTCCAGACACCCACCACAGGTGACACCATCTCTGCTGGTGCCAAACTACCATCATCTGTGGCCAACACCATCAGCACTGGCCAGAGTGGCCAGAGGTTGCTGCCACTTCGGCACATACAAAATGCCCTGTGAGAGGTCCACAAAACATAAATGTGAAGACTAGACTTAAACAAAAGCCCTGGCCTAAGCCCCAGTCTTGTGAAAAATTATGCTTGAGGAATCGGGAAAAAAGGATTGTATTTCCCCTTTCTTCCAAGGACCACAAAAATTAAGAGGTGAGCTGTTTTACTGAATGAAGAGTGACTGCCATGAGAAGCACAAGCCACCAGTTTTCACCTCCAGCTGTGGAGGAGGCTGCCCAGGAACCAACCCTAACACCAGCAGAAAGTGTCTTTGTGGCTGGACCCTCTGACATGCTCGAGGTGCCCTGTGCAGCTCTACAGCAGCTGCACACCCAGCTCAAGTAGCTGGCTAAGCCAAGGCAAAGGCTCCATTGCATCTGCAGAGCTGCTCATGGCAGGCAGGGGTCTCCTGCAGACCTGCTGGCACTGGGGAGAGCACTCATCCTTCCTGGCCAGCATGCACCAGCACCACTCCTCTGGTGGCGAGGGATTTAGGAGGAAGAGTGGCGTGACTGCATGTCTATCGCAGAGATTTTCTTCCAGCAGTTCAGTTCACTCACTCTCAATGACATTAAAAATAAAAAAAGACAAAACAAACCACATACATTCCATTGAGCTATAGATTGCATTGGATACAGCACAGATGAAGCCATCACTGCAGCGTAACCAGTAAAAATAAGAACAAACTATATTTAAAAGGACTGTTTCAGTGTATACGTGGTGAGGGAAAATAATTTCTTTAGCAGGCCAACAACCTGACAGGCACCACACTTTGCAACACTGGGAAAGGATCCCTGAATGCAGAAGGACAATCTGAATCAGCAGCAGAAATTTAAATCAGTACTTGCTGACCTGGCAAAACCCGATTCCCTTGAAAGACTTCATCTCATTATAGTCACTAGAATTATCCCCAAGAGTAAACACAACTCAAGTGAGTAAGCATAGCTGAAGTGGTCCTAGAAATGATTTAAGTAAACTCCAGCACATCTCTGGGAGGGAGTTTCTTTCTCTTTAACCTCTTCATGGACTTGAATAAGTTCACCTGTATCAACTGACTGCCTGGATTTGAAGAGTTTGATTTCTGATATTTTATGTACCTTTCTACCACTTCGTTCTGGATGTTACTAACTCCACAGATGGGTCTGTGTGTGTATGTTCCAGACAGACATCGCAGGGGCAGTAAAATGCAGCTAACACATACTATTATGAGTCCCACTCACCAAGTACATGGCAGTCCCTCCACATCCCTCTTCCCCACCCTGCAACTGACTTTCTGCCAGGCCTTGCAGTTCAGCACTTTGCTATCAAAAAGTTCAAGTTTATATTGGCAGGTGATTTTTTTCTCTCCATAACCTCCTCCTTCTTTTCCCCTCACAGTGTTTCTGGAATTGACTGCTCCCCTTGTGGGTTTTGATCCTCAAAAGCTTCAGTCCTTTGCAAACCACTTGCAGTGCAGAACTCCCCAGTGGACAGATAAGAGAACAATATCAATACTGTGAGGCTCCAGTGTGAGAGGAGTTAAGCGATTTCTGTCAACACAAGACCCAGCCAGCAATCAGTTCCTACACTGAGCATTCCCGATGGCTGCAATGTGCATGGTTCTCCTGCCCACAGCCTGGCACGTGATTGCAGGCAGGTCCATAAGCTCCTTCACCACTTGCTCCCAGCACCAGGCAAACTCTGGCAGCGGCAGGACACGTTGTCCAGTGAATCCTCCCTGACAGGGCTGCTCACACCGGCCAGGCTGAAGTGCCGAGGACTGTTCATGAAACTCCTAGGGATAAGTCTGGAGTGGGAGAGCATCCTGACACCCAACCCAAGAGAGGAAAGGGCAATTCATGCTGGAGTGTTTCACCAGAGGTGTCCCAGGACCAGCAGTACCTGACACTGGCTGCCAGGAAGAGGGGCCCACATGTGGCCAGACGAATCCTGCATTTAAGCCCCCAAAGAGAGAGAAATAAAGATCCTCAGTTGCCAGGGTAACTACAGTGAGATTTACATTGCGTTTATCAAGACTTGGGAAGCTGTGGCCTGAGGGGAAGCCTACATGCTCTTTATTAGCTCCCATGGCTGGTGAGGTTCCCCATCTTAACCACACCTCCCCACCCTTGCCCTGGTGTGCTCCAGCCTCCACAGCCCAGGTCCTGGCCACCACACAGCCCCGCTCCTTGGCGCACACCAGCTCCCATGCCACATGTCCTCTTCCACTGACCCTCAGTTCAGCCCTTCTCTCCCGGGGCCCAAAGTGTCCCCCCTTGCAGCTTACCAGGCACCCCTGCACCCACCTGCATTCTCTCTCCTGCAGCCAGCTCCCTTCAATGGCCTTTCCCAGCTTTCCCAGCAATCTCATAGAGTAGATGCCCTGGAAGTTGCACTGGCCTTTAGCCACAAGAGGAAGTCCCTGGCAGTGCATACTCTACACTGGGTTCCCTTTCAAGGCTGCTTACCTTCTGCCATGCAGCCACTGAGACATTTATGCCCACACCCTTCAAGTCTTTAACTCACTGTGTGTGTGGCTTGCTGTTCCTGCTGGGAAAGGATAGCTCCTGAGCATGGAGAAAAGACACAAATACAGAAATGCTGTCCGTATTATTAATCCTCATTCAGCCTTAGTCATGTTTGCTTTGCTTTTCTTGGTGCTTCTCTGGCAATGCTCTCCCTGGACATGTCACAGCTCGTGTTCGTATTTGTCAGTGCAAAGAAATTCAACTGCCATTTCCAAATGCAGGTGTCTCCCACAGCCATACAGGATGGGCACTACAGAAAATGTGCCCTGCACAAAGTGGTACTGCTTGGATGCCTACAACTGTGCCTAGCCTGGGGCATCCCTGTGTGAAAATCTGGTGATCATAACATTGGATGTTTTCACGTGGCATTGGACTGTGTGCACGTGCACATATTTCTATTTATTCTCATTACCATCTCTGCCCCTCTTGGAAGGCTTATCCTCCCAGACAGACGGCTGTGACCCAACTGCCTTTAAGTCTACACTGCCTGAGTCTACATTTAAAGGAAATGCATTTTTCAAAGAGTTCAGCTTAGAAAACAAAGTACAAACACCACACCAGATGCTGACAGCAACGTAGGGTTATGTTTGGTGAGAATGGAAACAAAACAACCCGTACGAGTGAAGGTCTCCTGCTATGCTAGTTTCAATTCCCCAAATGCCTCCACTGCTGAGAAGACTCCATACCAGTGAATTTGAAATATGGTCTGTGCAGCTGTTGTGTGCAGGTATTTAAATCTGCCAAATTTCTCCTGCAGCAAGAGGATGTGGGTGGGTAACAGACACATACATCCTGCACCGGACTCTTGCTAAATTCTGTAGCCCTTCTTCTGACTGCATTTCCCAGAGAGGGGCCAGGCCAGGCCAACAATTTGCAGTAAGCCATTCAATGCTGCATGTAGCTTTTTGCTCTCACCAGCTGCGTCTGCACAAGGAAAGAGAACAGACTGACTGGTCTAGCACTGCCTGTGTCCCTGTAACAAAACTCCCTCTGTAACATCATGGCTGCATCTAGGCTGAGCAGCAGGAGCAAGGCCCAAGCTGTGCTAATCGCTGCATTAGCAGACACTGGCCAAGAGGGTGCCATTTCACAAACGACAAAATCATGCCACAACAATAGATGGCAGGATGTAGCCAGCAATACAAGGCAATACTTAGCAGGGTGGGCCTGCTTCTGGTCCCCAGGCCACACAGACAGAAACTCTCCTTGCTGTCTGTACCTGATCTGCAAATAGCAGCTGACAATGCCACAGGCAAGGACCTGTGTACAGACAGGAACCATGCTCAGAGTGAGCAACTCAAGCCCCTTGTGGACTGGAAAGCAGAGGGCTGTGCCAGAGGCACAATGGTGCTCCACCACAAATCTTGTTCTTGGTGCACCCAGAATCACCATCCCACACGCTCCACTTGAGGTGACCCAGCTTATAAAGGGGCACCACACACAGCCTGCTGCTTACAGCACACAGCTCTCATAGAAGCAGGAGGGTCAGGCTTTGCCTTGGCTTTGGAAGAGAGACACTGCAGTGAAAGCATCAGATCACAAGGACATCTCAGGTGAGAGCCACATCCCCTGTCTGGTCTGGCATGTGCATTTGCATCATGATCCCTCTCAGCATGAACCTGCTGGGAAAGTCTCTCTGTTGGGCTTTTTCTCTCCTGTACCTGCAGAGCTCTGCAGTGAGCAGAATGGAAACCAGCGTTACTTACAGGAGACAGCAGAGAAAGGCAGGAGGAGTGAGCTGTGCCTTCCTTTGGTTTGGCTCCCAGCGGGAGCTTGGGTGTTTTTTTGGTTCTTCAGAGGGAAGGGACATCCCAGCTGGGTCTCTTCTTGCCCTGCTCTTCCTGCTCCATCCTTTCCCTGGATCCTCGGATCCTCCTTCAGAGCACTCACAGCCAAGCAAAGTCCCACATTCTACACACCATGCCTGGCTTGGCCTACTCTGTACCTACCTGGGGACACAGTTCCAAAGATCACACTTCCTGACGCTTTGATTTTCAGAAAGGGGATGCTCAGCATTTCTCAAAAAAACAGACTCTGTGGAGTGTCCCATTAGAGGACAATCACTGGCCACCTGACCAGCTTCGAGAAGTACAATAAAATAAGTTCCTTCACTACTGGCATCTGTAATCACTTGATGGAGCATACAGCTCAGTCTGACACAGGGTCTCACTACCTGCCTTTGTGCCCATCCTTGGCTTCGCTAAAACAAATCCTGCTCATTAGAAGGTGGGTCAATCAGATCATTCTGCACATTTCTGCCACCCACCTGCTCTTTTACAGCCTTTTTCTAAGCTGCGGGGCCAGATGAATGTGAAGCCACAAAAGTCAGAGGAGAGAATCTGAAAGCAAAATAGCAAGACTGCTTCCCAGCAGCATCTGCTGCTCAGAGCTGAGGAGATTGACGGTAACTCTCTGCCTAGCTACAGAACAGCCTGCTTCTTGTGTCAGTCTCCAGTAGTATGTCCTTTAACCACAAGTGAAAGCAACCGATCCCCCACGAAGGCACATCTGCTCCAAGTCCATATTACAGCAGGGAAAAAAATGACACCTTCAGCTATATAAACCAATAAAGACTGTCGGATTTGGTTTGCCCCTGTTGCTACCCAGCAAGCTCCCTACTGGGATAAAGACTGGTGACATTCGCTAAAAAAATGTCAAGAGTGAGGAGAACAAAACTGGATAATGAATCACACCAAGTACTCAATGCAGCTGGAAGAACTGAGGGGTGACTGCACCCTACTTCATTCCCCAGCCAAGGGAAGCCAGGATCACCAGACAAATGCTACACACTGTGGCTCTATTTATATGTGAACAAATATACAAAGTTATAGCAGCAGGCATGCATCTTGCAACAGCTACCGAAAAAAGAAGCGATATGTTAAAGAGGTGATATAACAGGATTGCTATGGAGGTAGTCTCCCTCCAGCTCTCAGAGGTCTGTAAATGGTAAAGTTAACTCTGCCCCCTTGTGCATCTGCATCATGATACAGTCTGCAATTAAAAGATGACATGCTTCTCCACGTTACAGGCTAGCATTTGATTCACCTTTTTGTCATCTGCAGTGCAGAGATCTGGGACTCCTTTGTGAACACCTCAAATCTAGCTGTGCAGGGATAACTTTTGCTGAGCAGGATGAGGAGGGGTTATAGACTCTCCCTGGGATCCCCTTCAAATGGACAAAGATGTTAAAATATCAGGTTATGTACAAAGTCTGTCCTTCACACACCTCTCCAAATCTGCAGCTGCAAGCTGTTAGAAAAGCAATTTAAATGGTCTACTGAAGACAGCATTGCTGTCCAACTTACAAGCTCAAAAATCATGACTCATACTGCCAAAACAACGGGGTTGTTTTATAAATCATGTGATCTTCTAATAGTCAATTGGCAAAGGCTGGGGAATTTCTCAGCTATGCCTCTGATCTTCCCAAGGAAGCATTTAAATCTTTAATCTACAATTGTGAGTTCTTCCTTCTTGCTTAAATAAGTGAATCTGTAATCACACACATCCAAGAACTGGAGCTTCAGGACAATGCCATGAAAGAGTCACATAACTTGCAACACAAACTGCCTCTTTCCTGCTCATTAAAAAAAAAAAAAAAAAAAAAAAAAAAATCTACTTCACCTGCTTTAATATATATACTTATCTGTGCACTTATGGCTTTGATTTGGGAAGAAACAAGAAAAAAAAAAAGGCATATTCAGCAACTACCTGAACTTTCAGTTTTATACTCACAGCCGCTTCCCATGTGACTGAAATCAACCCCACAAAGCTCTCAGCAGTCTTTCCGCAGTTTTAGTAAACTGAACATTACTCTATAATCCAACAGGATATCTGCAGACACCTACCTTCTGCTTGTGCAACAGAGACTCCATGCTCCTTGCCTGTTTTTAGCCTGTTTCTCTAGAAGTTAGGCTTATCGCACCAGAGTTTCTGTGCATCTGCCCACCTCTACCTCTGTCCACATGTAGCACTGGGTGTCCCAGGGGATGAGGAGATGGAGAAGGAGGCACAAGACCCACATTTGATCCTCACTCACTGACCTCATGGCCAGGGCTGGCTGCAGAGCAGTGCCTGGACCCACGCTGGTACCCCTGGGTGTTGGGAGGTAGGTCACATTTCCAACGTGTTCCTCCAAAGCCAAGCAGTGAGCTCCAGGCCACAGTGAAAACCATTACTTTCTCCTCTGCTTGGCAATCTTTGTTGAACAAACCTCTTTTCTCCTCTTTTACTACTTCCTGTGGCCGCTCCTCTATCCAAGGTAGATGGGACCTCTGCCTGCACGTGGCCAAGAGGACCCCCTCCCCACAGACATGTGGAGCACATTACCACAGGAGCTCAAAGGCAAGAAATGGGAATCTGATGTTCTGGAGGGCAGGGTGGCAGCACATTAGAAAAAAAGAGCACCCATGGGCCTCCCACCCACTGGTAGGAGCCAGTGACATCTTACCTGAGTGCCTTCCCACACGCTTGACCGCAGCATTGCCACTAAGCCCCTGCTGTGCCCTCTGCTCCCATGCACATCAAATGATGTGGTCTTGACCCCAGCTCTTACTAGTGAAGGACAACTATAAACCCTGATTTGAGGACTGCAGGCAATGTTCAATTCAAGCCACAGTCACTTGTTTCCTCTGCTATCTGGGCTGACAACAGCCCCTGATAAATGCAGCATCACAGACTGCTCTACTGTTAATTTTCTGTATCTTTGTGGATGGCGACACCTCCCTGGCATTTTTTTTACTTCAGGTGGCCACAGAATCAATACAAGGATTCTTCCCCTTTTCACTGATGGCAGAGAGATGTTCCTCAGCCGGGAAGAGAAGGCAACCAAAGCCTGACACATTGAAACTGCTTTCTAAGACGTCAGGACCCTGTTCCTAGAAAAAACACTGCCTTCGTATACAGCAAAGGACCACAGGGTCATGCAGAAGGCCCCCAAGCTGGGCTGCAACCTCAGGAAAGGCCCTGCAGCATTCAGACAGGACTCCCCAAAGCCGAGGGCCGGCGAAGGGCACCTGCATCTCCCTCCCACCCACCTTAGCCCCAGCAGCCCCACAGACCACATCGCCCCCGGCCGGGAGCCCCACTGCCACCAAGGCCAGCTGCCCACCAGCATGCATGGTCCCAGCACCCCCAGAGAAAGCCGCTGCCATTACCTTCATCTCGTTTGCGCTTGTTGCTCTCGGTGCCGGGGGAGGCAATCCCCAGAATCCCGCTGATGGAGTAGGATGAGCCGGCAGAGTCTGTACTCACAGAGGACACCTGGGTGACGGACCCTGTGGAGGCTGCAAGGCAAGGCAAGGCCAGGCAGTCAGCGGCAGCACAGCACAGGCACCAGCCTGGCAGAAAGCCCCCTGCCGCCGTGGCATGACAGCTGCAGGCCAGGAAGGCAGCAAACGCCACCCTGCAACACGTCAGCTCACAGCCCCAGCCAGGTGGAAGGCTCTGAGGACACAGCAGCATGGGGAGAAGAGACTCTAGAAATGGGACGGGGTGGAACATGGCAGCTCACAGGCTGGCCCTGCACTGGCACATCCCTACATCCCTGAGGGCTCCGCACTGCCCCAAAGCACAGGCTGCTCTGCACAGAGCAGACACCTTAAATCCCAGCTGCCTCTACCAACCCTTAGCCCCAAGAAGCAAGACGGCTCATCTCTGCTCTTGTTTTTCTCAGTGAGAGGCAGCCCCTAAGCTACCAGAGCAATCTGATGGCTGCTTTCTCTCCACAGAGATTATTTTGGCATTTTCAAGAAAGACAGATCCAGGATGCTGGATTGGAGCACAATCTGTGGGATAAGCTCAGCATTTAACACAGCTCTTTGTGAGATACTGTGCCTCTCACAGCACCAGCCTACCTTTGCCAAAAAAAAGGTCAGTGAGCGCTTAGCCTATTTCACAGGTGAAAGTCTGAACACACAGAAGAACTGAGACGCACACACACCTGTCTGCCTCCCTCCTGCATAAGAAGCATGATCTTATCTTTGCCACAGCGGCTTTTGCCGCAGAGGCTGCCTCATCAGTCAGGACACCCTTTCCAGAGACCACCTCCAGCAGCCTTGCATAAGTCCAGGCTGAATATTGCTGGTCTGCATCTAAATTAAAGTTTAGGAAAGTTTTGCTACTTCTTCACTCAAGACTGCAAGTGCACAAAGAATTATGGAAGGGATGGTTGATAGATGAAAAAAAAAAAAGAAAAAACACATTCAAAACTACTTACTGACTAATGATGCAGAAAATGTTATGAATAAGTATCCCTTTCTTGATTTATTACTTTAATTATCTGACATTCTATAGACCCCCATTAGTGGTTTTTTTTTGGTTTAGATTTCAATTTTCTGTCTCATGGTGAAAGCTATTTATCATAATAATCAGTAAAAGTCAAAACCTTTTAACAGTATTTATAAAATTCATTTACTATGTTCAGTCCTTGGAGAATGACAAAGAAGGTGCATTAGCACGTGTGCTGAAGTGTTTTATGCAGAATTATCTGTCCATAAGAATGATTAAAAGTTCTTTAGAATATTTGTAATCCATTATGCTATTTTTTTAATATATAAAAAAAAAAATAAAATAAAAAAAAAAGCAAGCTTTTCTTACCTATGCTGTGACTGGAGGCTGGGACTTGCTGATTGGGTGGCTGCTGCACCTTTGTTCGTATGATCCTGTAAGCAGTTGAAAAGAAATGGCTACTTAGCATTAAGCATACAATTACAGGGGACACACCATACTCTACTTTTTCACTTTGGGATATCTACATCAATACAAAAATTTCTTCCTGTGTATTGCAGGCAGACCCTGGACTACATTTTTGCCACCAGACCAAGTCATTAGGGACATTAGGTACATGACCAACTCCTACACACTCCTTGAGATCCAGCAGAGAGTGGTGCTTCAGTCCCATTGAAGACATAGTCCTTAATGCCCAGGAAGGACACGTCGGTAGCTATTTGGCCACCGGCTAGGCCCAACACCACATCTTCGGGGAACCAGACACTACCAAGTTCAAGTGCTCCACTAGACTGCTATCTGCAGCCATGGGTGCTTGAACACATTTGTAAATCTGTCACTAACCCACCCCGGGAATAGTACTCGCACATCTAGAGAACCTGGATACCTCTGAAAGGATTCTGCTTATCCAAATTAATACTAAAACAAAAATGTGGTGGATTAAATGCTAATCTTAAAAGCTGAATTACTACATTGTCTTTGCTGGGGACAGCCTCTGCTCTGAGTTATAATGATGTAAATCAGGAAACATTCAAATGAGCAGAGACGACAAAAGGCATGCGTTGTGTTACAGGACAAAGGGCAGCTGTTAAGAAGAGCTGAGGAAGTGCTCTATCAAACGCTCACCTGCCGATGCACTGTTAAAAAAGAAAAGAAGGGGTCTGAAACGCCTCCAGGGATTACACAATTCTGCCAAAGGCTGCAGTGGAATCAAAACGGGCTTGAGCGAGGCACACTCCTTAGTCAAATCACATGTCTCTGTTTTATGCACTGTTTACGCAGTTGTAATGCTGTGGTAAGCATTTATCCTGTGTTTACCTAGCAAACTCTTTTCCCATTTCTGCCTGCCTTGAATTTGGAAGAGGGGAGAGGAGGGGATGGGAGGGGTGAGACAGATGTGGCATGGGGATGCGTCATGAGAACACAAAACTGTTACTTGCTGGAAAGTTAGCCCGTGAACCTGTACTGGTGACGCCCAGCCCCCTCCTCAGCACAGGACTCGCTGCCTGCCCCTTCCCTTCCTGCAATGGGGCTAGGTGTGAAAACAAGTCTACATTCAGCTGTCAGCACCAAGGTGAAGCCGTTGGCTGTTAGACGTCTTCAAACTCCTTGGTGATGGGGTCCCTTGCTTCTTCTGCCTCCACACAGGGCCAAAGCAGCTGGCTGCACACAGGAGCTGCAGGGAGCTGTGCAGGCAGATTGGTGGGGGAGAGCACACAGCCAAAGAAGACAAAGGACCCCGCACGAGCAAGACTGAAAATAGCACCCTGTACAAGGCTTCCT
The DNA here is from genome assembly GCF_965140915.1 of Aythya marila. Lineage (NCBI taxonomy): Eukaryota > Metazoa > Chordata > Aves > Anseriformes > Anatidae > Aythya > Aythya marila. The sequence goes on from NC_139080.1 coordinate 87,196,414, forward strand.
TCCTGTCATGCCAAAGGAAGGGTGTCTGGGGCCTTCTGACACAGAAATATCTTCATCTCTGGAGGGACAGGGGACTGGAGCACACTGAAGCAGCTGGGCAGCTTATCTGAGCAAAGCTAATCTCAATGATTAATTATGCCTTAGTTGCACAGAGTTGCTCCTGCTGCGGAAGAGTGGCCTATTATTAATATTAATTAATGTTACTAATTAATAATAGTAGTTGTTATTCATTTATATAAGGGGGCAGCAACTCAAATTCATCTGCTGAAATGCACCCTCCGTAGCAAGGACATGATATGTGTAGACCACCACAGAGGCTTTACAGGGCAGCGCCCCAGCCCCTCAGCTCTCAGCAACAGCAACAGCAGCTCTCCATGACACAGCCCTGGAGAATCACTCCTCTCCACACTGCAGGCTGCCACTGCAGGAAGTCTTATGGCTCAGTTCACCTTGCTTCTTCCAAGGCAGTAACCGTCCTTCTGTTTTCTGGTGGGAGCTGACATCAGTGGCTAAAAGGCAACATCCCACTTGCACCTCAGGGCTGAATAAGGGCATTACACCTTCATACTAGAAGTTTGCACCCTTGCTGCATGATAGCCCTATCTGCAAAGTCTTGAAACGTGGAAGGACAAGTCCAAAGACTGCACCACAGAACTGTGAGGATTTAGCATTAAAGCCAAGTATTTTGATGTAGCTTCCAGGCTCTTGGCATAACAGTTTGTTTTGGGGATGTGCTCCTAGGCTGGCAAAAACAGTTCTCCAGGTAAACAAGCTGACTCAAAAAGATCATGTGGATTTCAAAAGGGGTTTCACACCCTTCAGAAAAGGGAAAGATCTTAGCCACAGTTGCATGCAGATGAGAAAGAATGAGATTTCCAGCCAAATAACTTGGCTGTAGATCATGAAACAGAGATTCTGATGAGAAGTCAGTGAGTGCACAGACATTATCAAGGATAAAGCAGGAGGTAGAATAAGGAAAGTGGATCAAAACACACTGGAACCTACTTAGTGTCTGCATTCTAGAGCTACGAGTGCATTTTTGGCAGTCTTTTGGAGAATGCTTAAAGCCCTACGACATAAACACAGGACTGCTCATAGCAGCATTAATGCTTCTGACTTGACAGGTGCTGAGTTGACTTTTACGCAAGCAAAGTCTGCCCTTAGTTAGCTGAGAACAGACAGAACAGGATTTTCCTTCAATTTTCATGGTGTCCATATCATTCCTCAAATCCTTTTTTTTAAATTGAAAATGCGATGTCCATAGCATTACCAAGTGCTGTTTCAGAGTCTAAACTAGGCAGGAACTTCCAGGCAGTAGCAAAGGCTGTGAGTGAACTCACCTGTTTTTGCACTTAACCATGCAGATGGATGACTCAACTCTTAGTTCAGCAAGACAGAGCCACCACTCTGCACTGACACTGGGGAAGTCACTCCTGCTACTCAAGTGGCAACTCCATGAATGCAAATCAGGTTGGGATAGCCAATAAAAGAAGAGTGCATCAATTTATTTCACGTCCATGGACACAGATGGGACTTTATAGCTAGCTGCACTCAAAGAATTCGCATGAAATTGCACAAGAGAGAACCATCTCACCAGAGCAGTGAGACCAAAGCCCGGTACAGAAAATACTCCAGAGAGAAAATGAAAAGACTTGGCTTGCCAGGGGCTGTTGGTGTGCTTGAGGGTGCCTGCATGCTCTGCCTTCCAGGTATTAATACCCTATTATCACTCTGGAGGGCTGGAGATACAGCTAAGTACTTGAGAGGGTTTTCCCTGGTTTATTAATGCTAACAATTTCCCTGGTTTATTCATGCTAACAGTACCAGACCGTGGCCAGCAGAGTTCCAGGTCAACTGCAGCAGTACTGAGCAGGACATGAAGACCTTGAGACCTGCGCTATGGATCATCTCCTGAGGTACCTAGGTGCCTGTCTTTTTCCAGATCAACACCACCACGCAACTCAGTTGCAGTCTCAGCTTTCCCCAAGAGGAAGTACCAGCACAGTGGAGGCATCATTTGGGTCAAATCAACACAGATCTCTACCAGCAAGAACTGCAAGGCATGGACTAGGGAATGGGAAAAGACAGAAAAGAAGCAAAGGCCAATAGCACAACCTGCCCAGTCCTAGGAAATACTTATGACCGTGAGGCTTTCGCCACCAGGGTGACCGCACAGCCACTCCAAAGCCCTAAATACATTATGTAAACACATGTAAACTGGATTTCTTGCAAACAACCCAAAACACACATTTCTACCGACAAATGAGAATTCAGAGAACAACACTTTCTAGCAAAGTCCCTCCCCAGGACCATACACATCTTTACCTGTTAATTGAACTGACGCTGGGCACGGTGTCATTATCACATACTCTCTCAGCAAGAAGTCTATCCCTGATCTCCCAGGCAAACATGGTAGGATTTTGGCGTTTGTACTCTGCAATTTTTTCGACGACTTTGGGTGTGGCGACCTTTGGTTTTGATCCTCCAATCACTCCAGGCTTAATACTACCGGTTTCATAATACCTGGGACAACATCCAAAACAAACCTTCAGTTATCACAAATAGACAGAGAACATGCTTTGAGATTTATAGAGAACATAATTTCAAGGTAACCAAAACCCAGCAAATCCTGAGATACATCTTCACTTTAACATACATATTTCCTGCCTATGTAGTGTTTTATCACCTAGTAGATTAACTTATAGTAATTGGAATTGGGCCATAGCATAGAATATATATTTTTTCATAACAGAAAGACAAAAAAAAAAAAAGCTGTGCAAGACTAAAAGGCATTCCAGGATCCAAAATTAAGTGCAAATATGTGTTATTAATCAGGGGTATTGGCAATAATAGAAACAAATCACACCAAAGACCACTTTTTGTAGTAAATTACTGTTTCTAATGAAATTCTCTGTCATTAATATCTAGAATGTGTTACCATTTCACAGTGAAATGAAGGCTGGGTATCGTATTTTATTTGCACCTTCAAAATAAATATGTTGGCATACCTTTTTCCCATTTAACTGTTTCAATATATATGTTACTGTTTTAATAGTTAATATTTTTTGGAATATATTATTTTTAATATTATGTTTCTAATAGTTGTAACCATAAATTTTAAGGTAAAAGGAGCTGTCCACATTCTCAAGGGGTTCAGTTTTGGGTGTTGGTTTATCTGACCAGCTCCACGATCCATTCTCACGTACACGATCTTTACACACGCGAGCAGTTCTGCTGTCATACAAGGGAAGGTGGTAGGAGTGCACCCCTAAACTGACTGAGATATGTCAGACAGAATTTTTTTTCTTTTTTGCATGTAAATCACATGTAAAGGCACAACTGCCTTTAATAGAATTGCAACAAAATGTCACAGCTGGGATCCCCAGCCCTATCCATCTCCCCCTTTTTAATAAGTCTTGAAAATGCTGTTAAAATATGTCCATAAAATACTACCCACCGAAGACCAGAGAAGAGACTAGGAATGAAATCACGCCCCTCTGTGCTGAGATTTCAGGGAGTGCAACACACAAGATATTCTCCTGGCCATGCACGTTTTGTATCTTGTGAATTTCCTTGTAACCAGATGAAAAATAAATCCCCAGGCTACCTGCAACCACCGCCCTAGCTGCCCTTATCTGGCTCATCCTTTCTGAATAGACCCTGACTTCATGAGCCTTTCAACCAGAGACCCACCAAGATGTAGTCTCTTAGCATCTTAAACATGTCCACCGACTGCTCTCTGCCCAATTTCCAGTAAGGCGCTCAGAAAAGACTACCAAATAAGAATGTAAGATTATTTCTTAATGTGTTTTCTCTGCAGCTACTTGCCATACCCATTATATAAAAATAATAATTATTATTATTATTATATTAATAATAAAATTACAGTCTTTCCAGCATGAGCAAATCAGAACACAAACAGGCTGCACAGTGAAAGTCTGTCTCACTGTAGCATGCAACCATGCTGGTTAAATTTCTGTCAGGTCACTACTTTTTAATCTTCCTCAGAGATCTGGGGGCGAGGGGGGGGGGGGGGCTAAAATTCCTTTGAAGGGACTAATACCATGTTGTTTGTACATGTTTTCAGATATTCTGGGTGCAGATGTAGACTCAGTCTCCACTTATATTTAGGTGATATTAGTAATGGACAGTGTCAAGAGTCAGAGATAGATTAACCCTCCTAGTGTCCCCTAGTCATGAGCTTTAGGGCAGGAGGGTAGTATTTTGCTCCTCCTGTGCTTAATTTTCTGAGGACATAATAAAATGAAGGCAAACTCGGATCACAAACTTTCTAAAACCTTACATCCCCAGCCTCATAACCTTTTCTAGTAGAACTTCTACTGTAAGAAGGGTGTGAAAGGAAGCCATACAATAAATGTTACCCAAACAGAAAGTTGTAATTTTCTTCCTTCCATCTGAAACCATGGATTTTACAAGCGTTCCTTTGTGCTCATCTCTCACACGGCTGTGCGTCATTTTCGGGCAGCATCCTGCGGCCAGCTACCCCACTGATGGAGAACAACCCTCATGCCCAGAAACCAGACGCTAGCAAGCTGGGGAAGCTGTCACTGAGTGGACAAGACAGTGTTTCCCACAGCTATCTCTGCTAAGGGTGGGTAACGCATGACAGCAGACTCCCTCAGCACCCCGGCGCTGCCGGCTGGCGTGGCAGCGGTGAGCTTGCTGCGGGACTGTGCGTGGAGGCACTTTCCAAAAACGCTGCCGCAGCAATGGAACAAAGACATGGTGCCCTCCAGACAGTAAGAACTTCACTCTAAATCTTATCTGCCAACCTACTTTCACCACCTCAAGCCGTGCAAAAGCTCACACACATTCGCAGGCGGCTTGTCTTGTGTGGAAGGGCGCAGGCTTGGGCCCGGACCCATCTTCCTGGGCAGCTAGGAGAACTTGCCTGCAGCAGGGGTCGGTGAATTACCAGCAACACTACTGCCGACGCTTTCTGGTTCACCCGAGCAACTAATGGAGGGAGCAGCACGAAGCAGTGGCAGACTGCACAGTGCTGGCATCCCTGACTCCCATCTCCATTTTAAAGACAAGGCTGGCTGCAGTCAGATTCATTTCACGTGCACAAGGTCCAGGCCTTTTGCTGCCAACAAATTGGCAATGCAGGTAAATATTGTGCACCCCTGCAGAACCTACCTCTGGGACAGAGATAGTGTCACCTGCACTGCAACCATCTGGTCCCCACCCTGTGGGCTGCCCAATACAAGGCTGGTTGTTAAGGCTGTATTGAAGGCTGATAGGAAAACTCCAACCATAAAATTCCAAATGTAAAGATTTTTCGTAAGGATTCCTGTTCTTCAGACACACACAAACACACACACACACGGAGCTCCAATTACAGTGACATTTTACCCACCGTAATTATTAGTTATGAAAATAATGAGGTATGAAATTCCAATTTATTTTTGACAACTTTAATGACAAAGCTTTGGAGCTTCATTCTCAGCTGTATACCGCAAATGTATCTAATGATAAATCTATTCAAATGAGCAAAAGTAAAACCACTGGACATTTGCCCAGTAAATAAATTGCCCATTTCTTAGTTTTACATTGGTCCTGATGGGAATTGCTGGTAAGTCTGCTGCAGTGCAGAGCATCACAAAGCAAACTATATAATGGTCACACCAGGAGCAGAAACCCGTTCTGAGCATGGATGCACAGCTCTAACAGTATGAAATAGCCTGGGAGGGGCAGGCAGGTCTCAAATAAAGCCCTCAGAAAGTTTTTCTCTATCAAGTAGTAAAGGTGTCGATGTCCTTTAAAGTCACGCCAATGTACGACCAGGAGGAATGGTTACAACCTGAAGGGGAATGCACCTCTGAGCAGCTAATGCAAAAGAGAAGAAGGACAGATGCTCAGCTTAACCCGCACACCAGCTCATGCAACTCTAAAAGCACACAGTCCAGGCCTAGTGAGATAGAGTTCAGCGGTTAAGCTGACTGAAGATAACAGGGTGTTACAGGGAAAAGAATGCTGTCTTCTACAAAACCGGGGGGGTCCATGACTTCAGCAAGTAAATTTGCTTGTGAACACTTAAATTGTCACTGAGAGATCAGAAATGCTGCTAATCAGAGCAGGACCTCATGCATGCTACAACAAAAAGGTCCTTTAACAGTTTTTACATCTATGGAATGACCAGTAAAGCTAATTGATTAAAAAATGGAAAAGAGGAAGACGCTACAAATAGTAACAGTAGAAGTAAAATGCTAAACAATGAAATTAACGGTTAAAGTTTAGTGAACATGTCAGAAATTAACTTTTACAAATTATATATATTTAAAAAAAAGTACATACATATTATAACAGCAACAAGAATAAAATAATAATAATAATAATTTAAAAAGTCCTTACTATAAGATGGTTAGATACCTCAGAATTTTCAACCTGGAATCCGAAACTACTTCAATACAGTACTTTATACAAATGATGCTCAGAAGATACAAAGAAGAAAGGATTTTTTTAAACCTGAATCTGAATAATATTTCACAGAATCACAGAATCACAGAATTTTCTAGGTTGGAAGAGACCTCAAGGTCATCGAGTCCAACCTCCAACCTAAACGAGTCCAACCTCCAACCTAAACAAAAATTTTAAAAACAAAATCAGGAAATGATAATAATTCAGAGATTAATTTGCCGTCTCTGTACTGGTTTTAGCAAGTTCCATCTGAATGGAAAGCTACTCCCAAAAAAAAACAAATGTAAGATGGTTAACAGCTACTTATCGTATTCTCTGCTCTAATTAAGAACATATTCCACCACAAGAGTAGGAAAAGGCCTCAAATTAAACAGTGGGACAGATTCAATATAGCGTGTGTGAATGAACGTTTGAGAACATTCATGCAGTGTAGAATGATAAAATTGCTAAAAGTAAGTCTTTTTCAGAAAGCACGAGTTACTTTCCCTGAATGTTCCCCAACTTCTCTTTCCTCTCCATTTTACTGAAGCTGACTCGCAGATTTTTCTATGTATTCACAACAGACTACTGCAGAATATATGCCACATATACACCAAATATCACACGTGGCATTGTGCACTGTGCATTAGAATTACCTCTAAGAGACTTTGAACAGGGTGAAATAAACATATAAACAGTTGCGTTTTTTTTACACGTCAGGCGTGCAAAATCATGAGTGGTGATCATGAGCCCTTGTCCTTGCATGTTGGTAACCTTTAATTAAGGGTGTTTTTTCTCTTGATGGACACAAGAGATTTGTTGCCCACCCTTACCTGCCAAGTATTTTGCTGACGCAGCCGTGGCTGACGCGGAGCTGCCTGGAGATGTCACACGGCCTGACCCCTTGGTGGGCAAGCTCCACGATCCTTTGGCGAACGACATCTGGGAGGGGGCGGCCATTCACAAAAACACCCCCCAGCTGATTCACACCTCCATGTCCTGAAACAGACCAGGGGAGGGGGGAAAAGGCAGGAAAAGAACAGCGTTGTCAGAGTTGGAAAGAGACCTGTGTGCTGCAGTCCTCCCAGCGGCGCTGGGGATGTGCTTCCCGCAGGCAGGTCACCCTGCAGCCCGGAGGCCGCGCTCTGCAGCCCCCTGTGCCACTCGCCAACGGGGAGGACCCACCTGCCTGAAGGCAGAGAGGGCTCTGCACTGGAAAATGGCCACCTGAGACCACGCACGGTCACCCAGCCCCACCAGGCGTGGGCCATGGCCCTCCCAAACACAGGGCCGAGGCTGCCGGACCACAGACTCTGTGGGCAGACCTGGAGGTGCCTGGTGGGAAAGAGCCAGCCGCCGGCTATGAAGCAAAATAAAATAAGGCTGGGTGACTGCTCAGCATACACATTATTTGTGTCTAGGCACAAAAGGGGGTACCTGCAATTAAACGTTATTTTTTCAAAACAACTGAACTTAATCGAGAGTGGGGAAAAAAAAAATACAGAGAACGTCTTCTGCTCCAATAATTTATAGCAGTCTTGGCAGGTATTATGATCACCCAAATGAAATGTGAACACTGAGGCAAGCCCAATATATTATTCCTTTTGTAACAGATTTGCACTGTTCACCTTTAGCAAGGTGAGTCATATGTCTGATGGGAAATGGGACCCAGTTAGATGGATGGTAGTGAAATCGTGTAAAACCCACGAACATGTATGTAATAATCCCATCCACCAAGTAGAAAAATATGATTAACCCTTGTGATGTTAATCATCCAAACTACTTAGATTGGAGAGAGTGGAGAAATTGCAAACAAGCAATAGGGGCAGTACAGATGTCAATGCTGGAACAAAAATAATAGAGAAAATGTCTCTATTTACACAGAAATTGAGTGGTACTGAATAAAGTGACAAGTCAAATGCCTCAGTGTTTAGATATATATATACATATACATATACATATATATATATATATATGTATATATATATATATATATAAAAAGCAGTTTTATTTAAATCTAGCCATTGCACCACGGACAAACTGCTGTCAAACTTTGCAAACACCTTCTAAAACTATCAGGACAAATAATTAATCCATATAGAATAAGTGATTGTCAAAGCCAGGTAAAGCCTGCAACGAGCAGACAAGTGCTGCTCTGCTATCACCAGCGTTAGAAGCAGACCTTTCCCAGAGGCTGCATGACGCTTCAGGCTCGAGGTGTATCCCAAGTTTGTTGGGAGCAGGCCCAGGGCAGCGGGGCTGCCTTCAGCAGCACCTGCCAAAGGAGCTCCCGGTCGCGCACAGGGAATGCTGCGCTGCGCTGGTGCTGAAATGGTAGCGTGGCCGGGGGGAAGAAAGAAAACCCACTACTCACTAAGGATAAAAATGCAGGAGCAACCCAACAAAGCTGTAGTGAACGAGATGTCAGGGTTTTCACCTCTTAGCAGCTTTAATGACATGAAATCATGGACAGGGTATTCAGTACGAATGACAAAATTGTGCAGGTGGGGGAGGTCCAGAAGGGGAGAGGAAGGAGTGAGGGAGGGAATGAGGGAGGGAGGGAAGGAGAGAGGGCAAGGAAGGGAGGGAGGAAAGAAGGGAGGAAGGGAGGGAAAGGAAAGGAGAAAAGGAGGGAAAGGAAAGGGGGAAGGGATGAAGGGAGGAGGAAAAAAGTATTTCCTTTGGAGACCCTCTCCGGGCCGAAAGCCCAGCCCACCCCGTGGCCGCCGGGGGAACAAAGGCTGCGGGTGACTCCCGCCCTGGGCCGGAGCGGGGCGCGGGGAGTCCGCGGGACGCCCCCAGCCCCGCCACCGCCCGCTCAAGCGGGAGCGGCGTCGAAGCGCCGGGCGCCGTCCCCTCGGCACCTGCCGCCCCCCACACACACCCCGAGCTCTGTGCGGGGCTGGCCCCGGCCGGGTGGTCGCGTACCGGGACTGCGGGAGCCCGGCGGGGCACAGCGCGGGGGTCCCGGAGCGCCGCCCATCCGTGCGCCTCCGGCTCCGGAGAGCTTGGGGCGGCCCCGGGACACCGACCCGGTCCGAGGCAGGAGCACAGCCGCGCACCAGCCCCGCCGCTCCGACCCGCGCCCGACCCCGGGCCCCCGGCCCCCTCCGGCCCCCCGGCTCCAGTTCTTGGCGCCCCCCTCCCGGCAGAGCAGAGCCCTGAGGGGACGGGGACGGGAACGGAGACGGGACGCGGGCACGGTGCGGTGCGCGTGGCCCCGCTGTCGCCTCCCGGTGCCCGGGTCGCCTCGGGGCTGCCGCGGCGAGAGGCCGGGCCGACCCTCGCCGGTCGCCCCCGCCCGAGCTCGCTCCTGAGGCCGCGTAGGGCCCCCCGGCGTCGCGCCCCGCAGGCTGCGCAGCCGGGCTCTGCTCCCCCGCCGGGCGGGAGCCCCTCTGCCCTTCGCCCGGCTCCCACCGCCCTCCTGTGGGACGTGGCACCGGGATTTCCTGCTTGGATTTTTTTTTTAACCAGCCCCCCCCACCTCGTCTTTCCTGAGGAGAGACGCGAGTCCGGAGATACTTTGGCACTGAAGTCTCCTCCTCAACAGCTGCGATATCAGAGCGAGGGCAGTGATTTATTTATTTTTTTCTTCCCTTTTTCAACAAAATTCCTGCAGAAGACACCTATTTTCCGTGGCTTTGGTTATTGGAGGGAGCCGCTGAAACCCGCGCTGTTTGCTCCCACATCTGATGCCCGGTGCCCTCAGGCGAAGACCTTCCTCCGCACGCTCCGCGTCTGAAAGCGCCGCTGCCCGCTCGCTCGCACCTCCGCGAAGACGCGCTCCGCGACAACGGGTCCCTCCGGCTATGGGGACCTGCGACTCCCCCTCGGAGCCCCCAGATTTTTTATTTTTTTTTCTCCGCCCTTTAAGTTCTCCTTTTTAAAGCGCGATTCGGTTCAATCAAGGGAGAGAAATAACCACAGCTTTAAAAAAAAGCTATGTTTTGGTGGGAGATAAAAGTCAGTCTTACGCGCAGCAGGAGCGAGCTACCAGCGACTATCCCGCCTGTGCTGAGCTACTCCAAACACCTTCCAAAATCTTGTGACGGACAGAAAGAAAGAGAAGGGAGCAGGCAGATAACGAGAGAGAGAGAGAAAGAGAGAGAAAGATGGAGAAAGACAGATTTGTAGCTCTATCGCTGGATGCTTTATTTTGAAAACAAATTTCTTTTAGCTAAAAGGCTGTGGTGCACTAGGAAATGAGATTAGTTCTACCTTAAATTTCCTCGCAATCTCTCGCCGTAATGCAGCGTTTAACTCACCGTGAGAGAAGATGTCATTTCACATAACACTGTGCTAATGGATAAGTGTTCCCCCGACCTCTCAAGCACAACAAATCTCGGGCAAGCCCATCGCACACGACCTGTTAACTTAACCAGTGCTGCTACCCACTTGTTCTGTGCCGCGGCTCCCGATGCAAAGCACGCAAAGGAATTGTTATGCCTTTCTTCAGATGGTTAAAAAAAAAAGAAGAAAAAAGTCCCTCCATCCCCACTTTGCGCCCTTTGAAATTGCCTGTTTTTTCGGTTTTAATTAATGTATATGAAAACGCTGGATTACACCAGGAATAACGCAGATCAAACTTTTCCGTTCGTCAGAAATATTGGGCAGCTTTCTTTCCAAATATTTGATTTGGGATTGCACATATATATATACATAAATATATATATACACACACACATGAGTCCGTGTCATATATACAGATCGATAAAAAAATATAGTTAGGAGTGTGTGTGTGTGTATGTATATATATATATATATGCATCGGCTCTTTCTCTACGGGAGGAGGAATCTCAGGGAAAAAAAAATATATAGATAAAAACAAAAAAAAAAAAAAAAAAAAAAACCACAGAGCAACAACCAAAAAATAAAACAAAAACCCACCCGGCTGCCTGCAGCATTTCGCCTTTTCCTGCTCGCTGCCAAAAACACCGAAGCGGGCGCGAGCAGCCTCCCCGGCGGGGACGGGAGACCCCCGCGACCCCCGCCCGCCGCGCCGCGAAGGACGGGTGCGGGGGGCTGCCGCCCGCCCAGTCCCGCGCCCCGCGCCCGGCCGCAGCCCAGGATTTCGTTTGAGGCCGGGTCGGCGCCCGCGGGCGGGACCCCCGGGACGGCGCCGCCTCCCCCCGGCGCCGCGGACCCCGCGGCCGGCAGCGGCGGGCGGGCGGGGGAACCGAGCCCGGCGGCCCCGTCCGCGAACGCGCACGGCCTGGCTCGGCCCTGCCGCGTCAGAGAAGTTGAACTAGCAGCCTACTTACTATGCATTGCTGCAAACGGGTCGTGCTTACAGTGTATTTCCATCGGAGCGGTCCGGAGCTGGAGCGGGCAGCCTGGCGGATCAGATCTCGGTTCGGCGGCGGCGCTCGCGTGTGGGGCTCGGGGGAGGGGGGGGGGGGGGGGGCCGAGGAAGCAACACGGAACGGAGCGGAAAAAAAAAAAAAAAAAAAAAAAGAAAAGCAAGCACGCCCCCAAACTTGGGTATCCGACACCGGCGGCCAAGCGCAGATCCCCGTGCACAAGTTGCAGCCTTCGGCCGTTCCCTCGGGCAGGGACCGCCGCCTCGCCGGCCGCCCCGCAGCCGCCCGCCGCTCCCGTCGGTGCGCCTTCCCTCCGCCGGCCGCGGCGGCTCTCACAGCGCCATGCAGCCGCGGCGGCGCGGCTCCGGGCTGCCTTTCGCCCGGCTCCCGAGCGGCGCGGTCCGGCGGGCGCCGAGCCTCCCGCGCCGTCCCCCGGCGGCAGCTAACGGCGCGCCCCGACGGCTCTTTGTGCTGCGGGCGGCGGCGGCCCCGGGTCGCTGTGTCCGGCGGCCGAAAGCACCGGCGGGAGGCAGGCGGCGGCACCGCGCCGCCGCTCCTGTGTCCGGCGGCCGCCGGGGCTGTCCGAGCGGCGCCGCGCCCGGTGCTGTCCGGCCGAGCCGCCGCCGCGGCTCCCGGCGGCGCGGGAGTTGCGGGAACTTGTCGAGCCCGGGCGGAGCGGCGGAGGGAAGAGGGGCGAGGCGGCGGCGGCGGCGGCGGCGGCGGCGGGCGGCAGGAAGGTGTGTGCGAGGGGGCGGGAGGGCCGGGCGGAGGGAGGAGGGGACGGGCGGAGGGAGGGAGGGAGGGAGGGAGGGAGGGAGGGAAGGAGGGAGGGAGGGAGGGAGGGAGGGAGCGGCGGGGAGGGGGCTCCGGCGGGGCGCGCCGTTAGCTGCCGCCGTCGGACTTGGGGCGCGGGTGCGCAGCGCCCATCGCCGCCGTTGCTGTGGCCGCGGGCGGGGACAGCTCGGGGACCCCTCCCCACCCCGCCGCCTGCCGTCGGCGGCCGCGGGCGCCCGGGACACCGAGGCTGGGCTGGGGCCGTGCGCCCGCCGCGCTGCCCGCCCCGGCCGGGCCGCGGGGGTTGTGGCGGGCGGGGGCGGGGCGGGGCGGGGCGGGGGGCGCGGGCCTGGGGCACGCCCCGCGCCCGGCCCGGTGCCCGCGGGCAGCGCCCGCACAGGGGGCGCCGCGGGGCGGCTTCAGCACCGCGCCGCTGGACAGCGCCGGGGCGGGGCCGCGGCCGTCACTCAGGCGGCGCGGCCAATCGCCGAGGGGGAGCTGCGCGGGGCGCCGGGAGGTGCCGGCGCCGATTGGCCGCCGCCGGGCCAATGGGGGCGGCGGGGGCGGGCGATGGGAAGGAGCGGGGAGGAGGGCGGGGCCTCGCCGAGGGGGCGGGGCCATGCGGGGACGGGGCGGGGCCTCGCGCTCCCGTCCCCCGACGGCCGGGCGCTGGGACCGGGACCCCGGCACCGCCACCCCCGGGCCCCGGCCCCCCGACGGCCGCGTCGCCCCTTCCGGGAGCTGCCCCGTCCCGCTCCCCTCCGTGCCCCCGCTCCGTCGGGGAGCACCGCGTGGGGCCGGGGCCGGGCCTGCCGCAGCCCGACGTGCGCAGGGAGGCGCCGCCAGGCGGCCGAGCCGTCGGGGCGAGATGGCGGCGCCCCCGCCCTCGCTCTCCGCCCCCCCGCCCCGCCGCCGGCCCGCCCGCTCCGCTGCCGACTCGACGGCGCGGTCTCCTCTCGGCTGCGCGCTCGGGCCGCTCCCGGGCCGCGGTATCTGCGAGCGGGGGGCGGTTTGTCCGAGCCCCCGCCCCAGACGGCACGGCAGGAGCCGTGCACGCAGCCTCGCCGGCCGCCCCCGCCACCGCCCCCGCCGCCGGGACCTGTCCCGCTCGGGGGGGAGGGGGCGGCAGGGGCTGGCCGTGAGATGCAGCCCGTCCAAAAATAATCAGAACCAAACAAATAAAGAAACAAACAAAAACTGTCTCCCCGGGACCAATGCCCCCGGCACCCAGCGGCGTCGAGGGGGCAGCGGCGCCCTGTGTCCGTCTGCGGCCGGGTCTCCGAGCTCCGCGGCAGCGAGGGCACAGCACGGGGCTCCTCCGCCGCGCCGGGGGGTATCGCCCGCTGCCGTCCGCGAGGGCGGCGGGGGGCGGCTGGCGGCAGGGCGGCCGCTTTCGTTAAAACCAAAACTCCCCGGGCGGAGAGGGGCGAGAGCAGCCTCGAGGGCGAGTGAGCGCACTCCGCGGCCGCGCTGCGGGGCTCAGGCGGGACGGGCGCCGTCCGTGCCCCCGCCAGGGGTCCCACGGGGGAACCGCGGGGACACCGGCGGAGGCTACCGGGGACTGCCCACAGGCTGGAAGCCGCGGAGAGAGCCCGGTGCGGCCCGGCACGGGAGAAACGCGGAGCCGAGCCCGGCCGTTGCTGCCTGGGGTCCGGAGGCGCGGAGCTGCCAGGGCCGGGCCGCCGCGGGTCTGGGGTCCGGGACAACGGAACGGGGCGGCCGGGAGAGCAGAGCGAGGAGCGGGGCCGCTGCGGGGGCCGGGGCAGCGGCTGCCTCGCCGGAGCCGGGTCTGCGTGCGCGGGAGGCGCCGACGGGCCCGGGAAAACGGGGTGCGGGTACCAAGCAGGCGCTGCGCCGAGCCGCGCGGGGCGTGCATGGCCCTGCACCCCTCCCTTCCTCCTCCTCCTCCTCCTCCTCCCCTTCCTCCTCCTCCTCCTCATCCTCCTCGTCCTCCTCCTCCTCCACGGCGCCGGCAGCTCGGGGGCACCTGGGTTAAGCCCCCTCATCCCGTCCCGTCCCGTCCCGTCTGGTCCCGTCCCGTCCCGTCCCGCCACCCCTGCCCAGGACGTAGCCGCAGCCCCCGGCCGCGACATCGCCCGGAGCGGCTCGCAGCGCCCGGCCGAGCCGGGCCGTCCCGTGCTGGGCAGAGCTGAGCCGCGGTCGTGCGGCCAAGAGGCGACCGAGCCCCCCGCCCTCCCCCACTGCAGCCCCCTCCTCCCTCCTCCTCGACGGCCTTCCCGGGGCGTGCGGCGCGGAGCAATGAAATGCTTTATCGATTAAACGATTATTCAGGCGATTTAACTAATAAAAGGCCCCATCGATCGCTTCGAAATTACATTCTTTATACGCAGCTGGCGAGGCCTCGTCTGCCCGCACGCCCGCGCGGGCCCCGCTCCGGCCGCCGGGCCCCGGTGCCGCCGCCGGGCTCTCGCCGAAGGCCGGTAACGGGCAGCGGGCGGCTGCCGAGCACCAGCGGCCGCGGGCGGCCACCCCCGGAGCCCCGGGGAGGCCGCGACACTTCGCGGCGGGGCCCCTCGGCACCCCTCGGACGGCCCCGACGGCCCCGCCGCGTCCCACCCGGCCCCGGCGCGCCACGGCCACGCGTGAGCGGCCGCGACCGCACCGAGCGGAGGGGCCAGGCGCGGCCGGGGGTCCAGACGGCCCCCGCGGTGGCGAAGCCCCCCGTCTCCCTTCGATGCTGAGCCTGAGTCCTACCTGTCCGGCCGGCCCGCGGAGTTGCGTAGGTTTTCTCTAAATCCATCCCGATTTATCAGGACTCGGTGAAATGGACAGAGAAAAAGTTTCCACGTTGTGTGGTTACTACCTTTTCTTCTTTTTCTTTTCTCTTTCTTTTCTCGTTCTTTTCCCTTGATTTATTTTCTCTTCTTTCTTTTCCTGTTTTTCTTCTTTTCTTTTCTTTTCTTTTCTTTTCTTTTCTTTTCTTTTCTTTTCTTTTCTTTTCTTTTCTTTTCTTTTCTTTTCTTTTCTTTTCTTTTCTTTTCTTTTCTTTTCTTATTTCCCTCTATTTTCTTCTCTTCTTTTCTCTTCTTTTCTTTTCTCTTCGTTTCTCTTCTTTTCTCTTCTTTTCTCTTCTTTTCTCTTCTCTTCTCTTCTCTTTTCTTTTCTTTTTTCTCTTTCCTCTTTTCCTTTTTCTCTTTCCTCTTTTCCTTTTTTCTTCTTTTTCTCGTTTTCTCCCCCCCCCCCTTTTTTTGAGGGGCTCTCGCAGGTTGGAATAATTCAACTCTTCCGCTCCCCGCCGAGCTTTTGCAGCTGATCACTGAGCTGAAACTAAACGTTTTAGGTGGAAAAAAGCCTCTGAAGGAACCGTGAAATGATTAAGAAACTAAAGAGCTTCTCGCCATGTGAGATCATGTCCTGTTCTCTAAAACATCACAAGATGTCCCCAGACGCAGCCAAAACCCAAGAAAACTCTGACATCTGTTGTAGCAGGAATCAAAGTTTGTTCGCAACCCACCGCCTCTCGAGCGCTGCCTCGGCTGCCTGCAGCGCGGCGGCGGCGAGGCGGCGGCGGCGGCGGCCCTGCCCGCTCTGCCACCCGCCGGGCGAAGGCTGTGACCAACTTTTCTGCAGCCCCAACTTCCCCTTCCCGAGCTGACGCCCCAGCAGCCCCAGGCTCCGCTCTGCTCCCGACGGGGGCGACGCGCGGGTTGGCAGCTCGGGAGCCGGGCGGTCCCCGAAAGCCCCGCGTTCAGCCTCTCTGCGCTGCCTCGCTGGAGAAACGCTGAAAAACGGAGCGGAGCCGAGCCGAGCCGAAGCCGGGCATGGCCGGGGCAGCAGCCGGCCGGGGACGAGCGGGGGCCGGTGCTGAGCCCTTCTCCGCTGGCGCAGGGGGGCTTCGCTCGGGCTCCCCTCTTGCCCCCCGTTTGCGCCGCCGTCTGCAGCCGCTGCCCCTGCGGCAGCCCCTCCGCGGGCACCGGGCCGGTGGGCCTGGCCCTACGGGCCTCCGAGGCGCCGATAAAAACGGGGGAGAAGGGAGGGGGGCGAATTCACGAAGCTACGCTCTCTCCGAAATTTTTTTTTTTTTTTTTTGATGAAGTTGTTCCGGAAATAAATATACATGTAACAACAACAACAAAATGATAAGGGTGCTTTTTTTTTTTTTTTTTTTTTCCAGAAAATAAATATATAAATGGGTGACAAGAAAAAGCATGACCGGGTCGCTTCCCGCGTAGCCGGGCCATGCGCGAGGTCGTGGCCGCAAGCCGACCCCGGGACTCTGCCCCTTTCCCTCTGCACACAACTACGGCACCCACCGATCTTTATTTTCGCCTGCCCGCACCCGCGCGGGGGGCAGGTGGTGCCCGTGGGCATCCGCTCCCCACGCTCCCACACCCACGCCCGCAGCCCTTCCCCAGGCCCGTTTCCAGCGGGGCGTTTTTAACAAACGCAATGAATTTGCTGCCGGCAGACACCGCTGGTGTTTGATCTCCTTCGCCCGTAGAGCCCACGCGGGAGAGGCCGTGGGGTCCCGGACCGGCCTCTCCCGGCCTCCGGTGCGGGGAGCGGGCGGCGGGACCGGGGGCCGGGCAGAGCGGGAAATGGGGAGCCGTGGGGGGGGTCCCCGTCCACCCGCAACCGCCCAGCAGGGTCCCGGCCCCGCGTGGGCTGCATCCCCGCGGGGAGCTGCCCCTGCGGCCCGCCGACGCCGGGGCCCGGCGGGGAAGGACGCGGGGGGGGGGTTGGGTTTGGGGGTGCGCTGCTCTGCCCGCCCCCCGGCAGTGCGCCCCTCAGCCCTGGGCCCCCTCCCCGGCTCCGACCCGGAGGCCGCCGCTCCCCAAAACCGGGCTGCGGGGGGCGGGGGGGTCCCGCAGCTCAGGCCGCAGCTGGGTCCCCCCGAGGCCCCCAGGGGCACGGCGGCTCCGGGCCGCCCTGCTCCATCCTGTGAGCATCGCGGCGGGAGGCCGGCCGGTTCCTGCCTCTTGCTCTCTTGCTTCCCTTTTCACCAACGTTTCTTCGCTCTCATTTGCTTACATAAAAATAACCGGATGGCCTGAGCCCGCTTTCCGCCACCCGCCGCGAACGGCGAGCCGCCGTGCGAACGAGCCCACTCGGGTTTGGCCTCTCCCGGCGGCTCTCCCCTGGCAAGGGGCAGAGAACAAACCAACCAACAAAAGCCCACCACCAACATCAATAATAGCAAAAAAAAATAAAAACAAAAATTCAGCAAATAAACCTCAGCACCCCCTCGCCGCAGGCGCTCGCCCTCCCTCCCGCCTGCCCCCGGCCTCCCCGCCCCACGGCCCCGCGGCGCTGCGGGGCCCGAGCGGGTTTCCCGGAGCTTGCGGAGGGAAGGGAGCGGGACGCACGGCTCTGTGCGGGAGGCGGCGGAGTCGGGAGGGGGGTCCCGGACGGCTGCAGGAGGCGGGAGGCTGCGGAGCCCGCCGGCAGCCGCCGCTCTGCGGGATGCGCGGCCCTGCCCGTCCTTTCCCCTGCCTCCGGCGGCGGCCCGGGGCCGTGCGGGGGCTCCGCTCCTCGGACCCGCACCGGCCGCTGACAGCGGTGCTCCCCGGACCCCCGGCTCCGTGCTGCTCGGGCTGCCGGCGGGTTCTCGGGCTGCACAATGCAGCGCGGTTTTGAAAATAGCGCGCAGGCTGCTGCAGGCACAGGGCTCGCCTCGCTCCCTGCCAGCTGTCAGGGACGGCTGCGAGGGACGGGGAGGCTCGGCTCGGGGTGGTACTTGCTGGGGGGGGACTAAGGGGAGCAGGACTCAGGAGTGCTGCTGGGGAGAGACACTGCAAGATGCTCTGGGCCCCATCCTGCACCCAGCTGCAGGATGCACAGCCTGGCACTGCCCAGCACATAGGGCAGCAGTACAGCAACAGAGGCTGGCATGAGAAATATCTGCCCTGTGCATCCCCAGGAAAAGCAGAATTCTGCTTCCACCTGAAGGCAATCCTGGTGTGACCAGGGCTTGCAACTGCCATGAAAGAGACCACAGCTCAAGCAGGAGCCATTTGGAAGGGTGTCTGGCAAGTGGCATACTGCTGTTCCCCGAAACAACTTCTGCCTGGGCATGATGTCGGGCTTGTACCTGAAAACTACCAGTAAAGGGATATCCACGACCATGGCTGCAGGCAGAGGGCATCCCTGGCCTCAGGGTTGTGTTGTGCTTTTTGTAAATGGAAAGCAACAGACAAAAAAGGAGTGAAGAGCAAAACGTGGTGCAGCACAAATCCAGCAGTTTGTGGAGTATTCCAAGACAGTGGTTGCTATCTTCTCTAAAGTGAACCACACTTTTTCTCTCTGGTGCATAAAGCTGGGAAGTGAGAGGGTAACCCCCTGAACGCACCATGCTCTCACACATCCAGCAAACCCCAACACTCTTTGAGGCTGATCATGTCAGTTTGTAGCCAAACCACGTGGAACCTCCACAGCAAAGAATTTGCATTGCCTTGCCTCCCCATGTATCAGTCAGATTTGGTAGTCTCCTTTTCCTGAGAAGTGATTAATCATAACTTTGGGTAAGTGGAGAAGCAGAGGGCTGCACAGAGCTTCCAAAGCCCAGCAACGCATTTCAAGTCATTTGCATTGCCTCACCTTCCTGTAACACACACCAATACCAAATCTGGGGGAGGGCTGTTACAAATGATGTTCTACCCCTAAGCTGGAATAAAGGGTGTGTTCTGCTGTTTCAGAAACACATATTTCTTTTCTGCATTACCATAGGCTCTTTTTCCTCTTTCATTTTTCATTTTAAAATGAAAATATGGGAGATCTAGTGGCGATTGTGGCCCAGCATGTTCCCTCAGATAAAACTGAGCTCTGAGATGGGTATGCTAAATAGACTATGGTAATTTACAATGTGGTAGATGGTCTCTCCCGAAAAGTTGAGCACACACAGAAGGCACATTGCAATGCCCTCTGTGATCTTTAGAGAACAGTCCACAGAAAGCCATCAGGAAATGAAGCCTGAGGGACACAGGCATGGGGAAGAGGCATCCCAGCAGCAGCAGTGCTCGCTCCACTGGTCCACACAAGAGGGGTGCTCTGTTGGGCAGTGAGGGGTGCCCTGTCCCTGTTGGGTGCTGATCTCGTCTCTGAACTGACCCCGAGAGATGTCACCAGTCTTATCAGTGCTTTGTTTCCTAGCCCAGTCAGTCAAGTAACAGGGCAGAGCTGAGGTGCTGCAGCTGACAGGTTTTATTTTCAAGAGTGTGAGAGGAGAGCAGGAAATACCGAGACTTCTCCTTTTCAGCCGACATGTGCTATGACTTGTGCTCTCCTCTTACACACCTAATGGCTCTACCCCTTAGCAGTATGGTGTCGGGAGGTCCTGGCCAGGAGCACTCAGCCTCTGCTGCCCTGCAGGAGGGAGCAGCCCAGCTTTCACCAGGATGCAACGTGCCTCAGACATCTGCAGAAACTTTTTGCTGTCCTGCGCTCCATGGGCTACTCCTCTCCACCCCATTCTGTGCTTCTGGGACTGTTTTCTACAGTCTACAACCACACAATGACCAGGGACCGGGGTTTTCTGAGAGAAACCTGTGTCAGAGCAGAAGGCAACCCTGGTCTGTTGGTGATGAACAGGCTGACTCCTGCCCATACCTCTTTTGCCAGTCCAGTGTGGAAAGGCTGTGGGCCATGGCGAGTGCTTTGATCCCTTCTCTCAGGCAGTCACTTTCGCTGCCTTCAAGTGTGGTTATTTTGACAGTTAAGGTCAAGACAAAAGGTTTTAAAAAAGTCACCTTTGCGTCACTTTCTTCCTGGCGACACGCTTACGTGCACAGCTGAAAACGAGCCCACATCAGAGGGAGGCCAAGCCACACCAGATGCTGGCTTCTGCCTCTTCCTGAGAGCTGTGTGAGAAACCCCAGCGCGCCCTCTGAGACCGCCGCAGTGGTGCGGAGGAGCGAGGGCCTGGCCTCCTGGGAGCGCTGCGCAGCCGGACGGCAGCTCCCGGGCTTCCCCGAGCAGGGGGGCACAGCTCCGCGAGCATCAGCACCCGCAGGGGAAGGCCGCACGCTCGGAGGGCAGCCTGGGGATCTGTCAGAAGGCACGGCAGGGGGGAGCGGCTGCCAGGAGGCAAGGAGGAAGGCAGGAGATGTGGCTGGGCATCGCAGAAGCTGGAGCAGAGCACAGAGCTCTGGCCTTTGCGTCTGCAGGCCAGGTGCCTCACGGTACAGCCACCATTGGCACTCAGCTCAGACTTGGCCAGCGCCATCAGGCATGGGACAGACACGGTGCTGGGTGCCCAGCGGCACACAATGCTGTAAGGTAGCTTCTACATGTATGCTGAGCAGAGAGCAGAAGATTGCTCCAGGGCTGCACTTCTGCCTGAAGGAACAGTTTGTTCAGTTATAAGCCTTGCTTCCCTCTTTCCAAAGGCATCCTCCCATGGATATTTTTAAAAGAGGTGCCCATTTGGGCTTTGCTGCAAAGTAAAGAGACCAAGAATGAAGGTTTTGCTGATGGGAACGATAGCAGGAAAGAGATTGACTGTACTACACAATGCTTTCTTTTCCAGTCTCTCTTGAGAAAGTGAAGAACAAAAATTTCAACCCAGCTTCATCCAGCACTGTAAGTTTCAGGTTTGCTGCTATTAAACACCAAAATACGGTCAAATTGATTCCTTTACTTTGAGAATTGCTAGGAAAAGAGGTAGATTGAAAGATAGGAAGTTAACTCACTGAATAGTCTGCTTCCAACAATTGCCAGCAAAGAGGAAAATACAGATGATGTTGAGCCCTTTGCTAGACATAAAATTGTTCAGAAAATGCAAACGGAAGACAGGAGATTAAGAAATCTAAGGCTTTGTCAGGGTTCCTAGGGAGACATACCCAGGGTGTTAACCCAGAAGACCCAGCATCATTCTTACTTTGTGTTTCACGTTAAAATCCCAATTGTCCCCAGTGGATTGAAAAAAAGGTTGATGGGTCACAGCCTCAAAAACATATAGCTCTCGTCAAATAAATGGCCAGGATCAGGAGATGGGCAGCATTCAGAGTCCTCCTCTGCCCAGAATTTCTTTAGCTCAGGCATTCAATACATGCAGGAACCTAATAAAGTATTCTCCTGCTCCTTCTTGGCCAACTTACTGATGTAAATAAATACATCTCCATCAACATGCTGCCTGTATGTACATAAATAGATACAAGTGTAAATCTTCGCTGAAAAAAAAAAAAAAAAAAAAATTAATCTTTTCAGGTTTTGCTTCTAACCAGCTAAAGAGATTTCATTTTTTTTTTCCCCTAGAATATTTACTAGAATTTACTAGACAAGACACAGCACATGCTTTATGTGGGAATGTTAGCCAGAACATTTCAATGGCTTACAGAAAAGCTTCCTTCTATAGTTTTGGTAACCACAGCACCCAATGCGAGAACCCTTCAATAAATATTTTTTCATGCTAGTCACCACAGCCTTTGTGCAGTAAGGCCTGCATATTCGCAGCAGATTTTCAAAGGAGCAGGGAGCTAGAATGGATGAAAACATTTGCACATTTTCAGGCCCCAGACTGTTATAACTCAGGAAGTTTTTTTTTATTCACAGCAGTTCTAGATAAAATACTGGCTAGACATGTGCTCAGAAGGGTTTGGTTGGGATGCATATTCTGGGATGCGGGATCCTTCTTAAAGGTACAGCTAGGACCTGGAACAAGCAAAGGTCCTGCCCCAGAGAAATTTGCCAGAAGCACCAGATTTTCACATCTGTGGAGTACCAGTAGGAGCGACTCAGATGTTCCCCTCATTATTGTGGAGGAGCAGATGTATTTTTGACAGGTGAGACTGAGGCTCTCTAGTTTTTTAATCTCTTTTAATATGCATACCCCAAAACACTTCCCAAGGCCCCATATGGCACAGCAAGTTTACCTGCAATAAGCCTGCCTTTCGCACCACTATGGCTGTGCACATCTAGGGGCTTGTTGCAGGCAAAAAGTCAGGTCTTGCACCCTTCTCATTCTCACCGCTCGCTCTTCAGAAGCCCCTGGGGAGCTGAGCTGCCAGAACACAAATCACTTAGCCACCTGCCCTGTGTGATAACTTTAGCACAAGCCACTGGCAGTGCCAGCGCGGGGCTCCCTGTGGGGGCTGGGGGTGGCCGGGCAGTGGAGGTGGGCTCTCTGCTGGCACCTGCCCCTTGCACCAGGCTGTAGCAGGGCAGCTGGCATCCATGGTCAGGGGCTTTCCCACCCAGCACCTGCAGTCAGGCTCACAGGGTTGCAGGGAGCAAGGCAGAATTGGCCAGGCCCATGTGCTGGCCGTGATGCTGTGTTGGGTCTGTCTGGGCTGGAGTCACCTTTTCCCTGCAGCAGCCCACACAGTGCTGTGCTCTGCACTCGTAGCTGGAACAGCACTGGTATCACTCCAGTGTTGTGTCTCTTGCTGCATAGTGTTGGCACAGCATCAGGACTCCTTCCAAGCCCCCAGGAGCCAGCAGCCTGGGGGTGGGCAAGTGATGGGGAGGGGCCATCACCAGGGCAGCTGACCTAAACCAACCAAAGGGACATTCCAGAGCACCTGATGCCACACTCAGCAATAAACAGGGGGGCTCTCGTGGGGGAGGGGGCTGTTCCTCCTGAACAACCGCTACGTGTTTTGAGGCTCTGCTTCCCAGGACATGGCCAAACATCTCTCACTGATGGGAAGTAGAGAATATTTCTTTTTCCTTCTCTCTGTGCTTCCATGCGGCCTTATTGTTTCTTTTGTTTCTTTTTCTCCCCATTCCCCTTCCTTTTAATTAAACCATTCTCATCTCCAACCTCGAGCTCTTTGTGCTGTATTTTCTCCCCTTTCCCCTTTGAGGAGAGCGGGAGTGAGAGAGCCGTTGTGGTGGACCTCAGCTGCCCACCTGAGTAAAATCACCACAGTCCTTTTTGCCACCCAACGTGGGGCTCAAGGGTTGGGATAACAGTAGAATTGATTAAAGTATTTACAAGTAGCATACACTAGTCACAATGTTTGGTTTTCTGTTCATATTTTTCTGTGTGACTATGTTGTATGTAGTCCATTCTCTGTTCTCTTTTTAACTCTGCATCCAATTGGAGAACGTGTTGAAGTCTGTTTTTGGCTTCTTTATCATGCTGTGCTGTAACATGCTGGCCTTCAGTTTGGTCTCGTACTCAGGCCCAGCATCGTTGTCATTCTGGTCTCCTGGAGATGATCTTTTTGGAAATATTAAGAATTTCACTGCCTTCTTTTTCTCCCCTAGCAGTCAATCTGTGAATAATATGGGGGGGTGGTGCCTTCTTCTTCTCTCCCTGTGAGCTAATTGCAGCAGCCTTTGAGTATTTTGGATACCCTTGGTCAGATGTTATCCTCCTATTACTAGTTCTAGTGTTTGTCTTCCTCCCTACCTTCAAACAATTTATTAAGAATATCATCCAAGGACCTGCCCTGAGACAGAGGGTGGCAAGGTGTATGGGGGCATATGGGCGGGTGCCTGTCATGGTTTTCTCCTCTTAACTTCACCCCTGAACAAGTGCAAAATCCAAGAAAACTAGTAGAATGTTTGGAAGACGTATGCTCTGACCCTGGCAATACCAGAGAACTCCACCAGCTTGCTGCACTCTGCTGGGGTCTGGCTTACGCCTATCAAATATCAATTAACACTGCCCAGCACCCTGAAGGGGATGGGGAAGTTCCTGAATTGGGGGACAAAATAACACACACTGTGACCACCATAGAGGACCAACCATCTATGGGATCAGTCGCCCCTATAGTCAAGACAAAACAATGGAAACAGAAGTCAGCTTGTTTAGTAAGGGAAGAAGCTCCTCCTAAGGACAAGGGAGAAGAGAAAAAGGCAGGCAGCTCTAAAGCAGCAGCATCATGGCAACATCAGGGAGAACAGACCAAAACCATAAATGAATCAGAAACCACTTGATCTCTATCCTTGAGCGAGTTGCAAGAAATAAGAAAGGATTTCAGTCGTCATCCAGGTGAGCACATCCTCACCTGGCTGCTTTGATGCTGGGACACTGGGGCCAATAGCCAAAAACTAGAAGGCAGTAAAGCCAAGCAGCTTGGATCCCTCTCCAGAGAAAGTCTCATTGATAGAGTAATTGGGAGAGAGGCACAGATTCTCATGCTCTGGAGGCGACTCCTAGCAGCTGTGATTGAAGGGTGTCCCCACAAGGAAGATATTATATATCAAGTAGGCAAGTGGACCACTAGGGATAAAGGTCTCCAGCACCTGCGAGTATTAGCTGTGCTGGAGATGATTTCTAGTGATTTGAACAATGCCCAGACACCTAAAGAGCCTGATGAAGTCCAGTGCCCAGCACCCATGTGGCGGAAGTTTGTACGGGCTGCACCCTCATCACATGCCAGCACACTGGCAGCAATGGATTGGGAGGACGGGGTGGGGCCAACTGTGGATACCATGTCCAACCAGCTTCATAAATAGGAAGAAAATCTCTCTGCCCCAGTACGGGCCTGCATTTCAGCCGTGGAGAGACTGTCCCAACGGGTAGAAGAACACATAGCTTCCTGCTCACCCAGATGGAAGAATCTTGCAGCCATCAAGTGCCAGCAGTCTCCGGCTCAAGCAAGGGAGAATCCGGGGGGGTGAGGGGGGCACCTTGTGGTTTTATTTACGTGACCATGGGGAAGATATGAGGAAGTGGAACAGTGAAGCGACCTCGGCCCTAGCTGCTTGCATACGTGAACTGCGGAAAGATAGAGCAGCAAGAAAAGGGGCCCCTCGGAGGATTGCTGCCCCAGTTTCTGTTGGGCAGTCCCCCAGAGGCAGTAGAAGGGCTAGTATTACTCCTGACCCTGACAAATAGACCTCTGCTTCACATTTGGAAGAAATAAATGATAGATGCTCCAACAAGGACCAGTGGGGCCCTGCCTCTGGCCAGGTAGAGGAGAGGGACAACATGATTTACTGGGCTGTGTGGATTCGATGGCCTGGCACACCAGAACCGCAGAAATATAAAGCTTTGGTGGACACAGGTGCACAGTGTACCCTAATGCCATCAGGCCACCAAGCAGCAGAACTCATCTCTGTCTCTGGAGTGACAGGGGAATCCCAACAACTAATTGTATTGGAGGCTGAAGTGAGTCTAACTGGGAAGGAGTGGCAAAAGTACCCCAACATGAATGCCCCAGAGGCTCCGTGCATCCTTGGCATAGTCTACCTCAAGAAAGGGTACTTCGAGGATCCAAAAGGGTACCGGTGGGCTTTTGGCTTAGCTGCCTTGAGCACAGAGAAGATTAAGCAGCTGTCTACCTTGCCTGGTCTCTCAGAAGACCCTTCTGCTGTAGGATTGCTGAGGATTGAAGAACAGCAAGTGCCGATTGTGACTACAGCTGTGCACCGGCAGCAATATCGCACCAACCGAGACTCCCTGATCCCTATCCAGGAGTTAGCTCATCACCTGCAGAGCCAAGGAGTGATCAGCAAGACTCGCCCAGCCTTGAGTAGTCCTATACGGCCAGTGCAAAAGTCTAATGGCGAGTGGAGGCTAACGGTGGACTATTGGGGCCTGAATGAAGTCCCGCCACCACTGAGTGCTGCAGTGCTGGACATGCTAGAACTTCAGTATGAACCAGAGCCAAAGGCAGCAAGTGGTATGGTGCAATCCATATCGCTAATGCATTTTTCTGAGTCCCTCTGGCAGCAGCATGCAGGCCTCAGTTTGCTTTCACTTGGAGGGTCATTCAGTATACTTGGAATCGACTGCCCCAGGGGTGGAAACGCAGCAATACCATTTGCCGTGGGCTGATCCAGACGACACTGGAACAGGGGAACGCTCCTGAACACCTGCAGTACATCGATGATATCATTGTATGGGGTAACACAGCAGAAATTTTTGAGAACCGGAAGAAAATAATCCAAATTCTTCTGAAAGCTGGCTTTTCTATTAAACAGAATAAGGTCAAGGGGCCCACACAGGAAATCCAGTTCTTGGGGGTAAAATGGCAGGATGGACGTCGCCACATTCCGATGGATGTGATCAACAAAATAACGACAATGTCTCTGCCAACTAGTAAAAAAAAAACACAAGCTTTCCTAGGCCCTGTGGGACTGTGGAGAATGCATGTACCAGGCTATAGTCAGCTTGTGAGTCCTCTATATCGAGTGACTCGAAAGGAACTCTTTCGAGTGAGGCCCCGAGCAACAAGAGGCCTTTGAACAACTCAAACAAGAAATAGCTCATGCAGTAGCCCTTGGGCCTGTCCGTACTGGGCCAGCTGTGCAAAACACACTTTACACTGCAGCTGGGGAGCATGGGCTCACCTGGAGCCTCTGGCAGAAGACCCCAGGAGAAACTCGAGGTTGATGTCTGGGGTTCTGGAGCTGGGGCTATCAAGGATCAGAAGTCAATTACACCCCAACTGAAAAGGAAATATTAACAGCATATGAGGGGATTTGAGCCACTTCAGAAGTTGTTGGTACAGAAGCACAACTCCTCTTGGCCCCATGGCTACCTGTGTTACATTGGATATTCGAAGGGAAAATCCCCACTACACACCATGCAACTGTGGAGTAAGTGGGTAGCGTTAATTACACAGCAGGCTCAAATGGGGAAACCCAATCACCTGGGAATCCTGGAAGAGATCATGGACTGGCCATAGGGCAGGGATTTCAGAGTGCTGACAGAAGAGGTAACTCGTGCTGAAGAAGTACCACCACACAATGAGTTGCCAGAAGACAGAAAGTAGTATGTGTTGTTCACTGACGGATGCTGCCGTGTGGTAGGGAGCTATCTGAAGTGGAAAGCTGCTGAGAGGAGTCCCACACAACGAGTTGTGGAGGCCATGGAAGGGGAAGGTGAGTTGCGTCAGTATGCAGAAGTGAAGCTGTACAACTGGCTCTAGAAACTGCTGAAAGAGAAAAATGACCAGTACTGTATCTCTACACTGATTCATGGATGGTGGCAAATGCTCTGTAGGGGTGGCTGTGGCAATGGAAACAGAACAACTGGCAGCACAGAGGTAAACCTATCTGGGCTGCTACCCTGTGGCAAGATATTGCTGTCTGGGTAGAAAACCTGGCTGTAAAGGTACATCATGTAGATGCCCACATGCCTAAGAATCGTGCCACTGAAGAACATCAGAAGAAGGAAGAAGTGGCTGAGCTTCGAAAATTGAAGTGGCTCAGGTGGACCTGGACTCAGGACGTAAGGGTGAGTTGTTTGTAGCTCGATGGGCCCATGAAACATCAGGACATCTGGGGAGGGATGCCACATACAGATGGGCTCGTGATCAAGCGGTGGACCTGACCATTGAGGCCATCACAGAGGTTAGCCATCAGTGTGAGATCTGTGCTGCAATCAAACAAGCCATGAGGGTAAAGTCTCCCTGGAATAGGGGGAGATGGCTTGGATTTCGATATGGTGAGGCCTGGCAGATTGACTACATCGCACCACTCCCACCAACCCACCAAGGCAAACGGTACATACTACATCTGTTACATCCGTGCTTCCCAGGACCTGGCCAAATATTGCTCATTGATGGGAAGTAGAGAATAATTATTTTTCCTTCTCTCTGTGCTTCCGCACGGCCTTATTGTTTCTTTTCTTTTTCTCCCCATTCCCTTTCCCTTTAATTAAACCATTGTCATCTCCAACCTCAAGCTCTTTGTGTTGTATTTTCTCCCCTTTCCTCTTTGAGGAGAAGGGGAGTGAGAGAGCAGTTGTGGTGGAGCTTGTAAGTAAACCACCTGAGTGAAACCACCATAGATGCTAAGAGCATAATTATGTCTATTGCCAACTCTGCTACCTTCTGCTTAGTTTGCTGCTTGGCATTTCCATCACCATGCTCTCAGCACCCAGCTGGAGTAAGGCACTTCACCTCTCCCATGGCAGGGGTGGTCACTGCTCCCTGATGTCCTCTACTTTTGTGTGGAACTCATCCCACAGCGTTGATGCCAAAAGGTGCTTCATTCAGGATGCAAATAACTCATACTGGTTTATGTACATACAATTATCATTGCAGGGTGATTTCAGTCCTTGCATCCCTTTGAGAATAATTACCACAGAAGATTGTTTTTTCCCCTTCTTTAGGTATTTTGGGGGTAATTTCTTTTTCTTTATTTGCATTCACTCTAAATTGGGTGGTGGTGGTGTTTAGAGCAGACGACATAAAGCTCTGGTCTTTATCATTACACAGTGAATTGTAGTTTACTGGAGACTTTAAGAACAATACAGAAATCTATTTCTTTAACTCCAGGTACTGCTTCCTTCCAATTATACAGCTGTTTGGAAGTTATTAGGTGTGAAATATAAAAACGTTGTATGCAATTCAAGTTGTTTTATAGTTAAATTTTGAAATCAATAAGAAGAAAATTAAAAACGAGAAGTTAGATAACACTTAGCCTGTTTGCTCAATATATAGCAGTAATCACCACGAAAAGCCATTTACCTTGTGATATGTTCTGCAGGAAGGAAAACTGAAGAATTTCCTTGCTTGCTTTAAAATACATTTCAATTAAAGCTGAGACCAGGCAAAACAGA
Source organism: Aythya marila (assembly GCF_965140915.1). NCBI lineage: Eukaryota > Metazoa > Chordata > Aves > Anseriformes > Anatidae > Aythya > Aythya marila. The sequence continues at coordinate 87,225,331 of NC_139080.1, forward strand.
TGACACTGCAGGGATACAGGCTGCGTTGCCGAACGGACAAAGCGCTGCCAGTCACAGCTCACAGCCAGGCTGCTCTGCCACCTGGGTGGTGGTGACGCAGGCACCACACTGCATGGCTCCAGCGGGACCTGTAGCCTGCTCGGCTGCATACACTGCAAGAAAAGGCTCATTTCCCACCAACACCTTGCCTTTCTCTCTGAACACGCCACACATGCTGGCGGGTTATCTGCCAGGGCTGCGGCTGCTGGGGTGAAGTAGTGCTGGACATGTGGGCTTGCAGGACCAGCCTCCTGCAAGGCTGGAGGGGCTGTCACCCTTGCTGGTGGCAGCCTCAGGCCAGACAGGGACTGCAGAGATGAACCCTCGCATGTAGCGTCACTACAGTGGAAAAAAACATTCTTCAGGGGAATTTCCTCTCTGCTTTTACCGCTCTGTTCTGATATTTACATTGCTCATTAATGATGCTATTTTAGTTCTGCCTCTATTTCTTGCCCTGCAGGACAGTCATTACCTTGATTATAGCAAATGATCTCAGTGGATTTTTTCAGAAGTTTTGCAGCTAGGCACATGGGACATTTTTAAAGCCCCTGTTTCCTGATGGGCATAGTGTCAGCCGCCACCTGGAAGATGCCCCTCAAAACTAGAGGTTCCACAAAGATCTTGTTCTTTCTCATGTCTGCCTTTCTCTATTCCCCACCCCATGATCGGTCAGCTTTAACAGTCACAGGAAAAGCCCTGGTCTGTACTCCAGCCTTGCCTGTAGTACAGGGCAGGTGAAACTTGCTACCCCTACAAAGAAAGAAGCCACCAGCTCTTTTGTTGGCTGTCATCATCTGGTCAGAAGTGTAGTGGGAAACCCAGCTGGGTTTAGGCATTGTAGCCCAGAAGGGGGTCCCTGTCTTTCTGTCTCACTGGCTTGGCAGAGAGGAGAGCTTCTGAGGTACGGCAGTGGTATACCACAAAGAAAGGTTTGTCCAGGCCTGAGAACGTAAGTGTACTGGCACTGAATGGATGATGAGTAAAGTTTACACAAAGAAAAAAAGGACTTGGTCTGAAGAAAAGAGAAAGGCTTTGGCATAGAAGACAGAGGTCCTATGTCCCCTTTGCCCAGGTGAGTATTAGGGTTGGAGGGCAACACTCAACATATCCTACAATCTTCCTAATCTATGTGATCAGGAAAACAAACAAATAAACAAACAAAATCAGCATTAATCTGGATGATGAGCAAGATAAAGATCTGTGTAAACACTCCACTGCTTTTAGCTTATTCTTGTATCAAATAATATTACCACACTTTTTTCCAAAACTCATCAGTCTGATAACTGTCCCTGGAAAAAGTAACACATTTGCATCTGCAATGCTGTGGAGCAGAAGCTGCAAGAGACAGTCTGTGAGCATGTAAAGCCAATAGCAAGTAAGAAGACACTGCATTAAAACAAACAAAAACACCCTCCCTCCCCCCCCCCCCAAAAAAAAAAAAAAATATATATATATATATATATATATATATATTATTTTGCTAACTGTGTTACAATTCTGTGGGTGGTGGCTTAACAGTTTTGACTGCTGATGGTTGCCTGTACCACCTTACAAACAGGAGTACATGCAGCAGATGATTTGATGGCTAACAAGACTAAAGACTTCTGTAAGGAGCACAGGCATTTGAGAAAATACAATGAAACCAGCCTCTCCAAGCCTGTCCTTTTCACCACTCAGCCAAGAGGCTGACATTCCCACAGGAGGAGAAAACTTGTCACCCACCCCAATTATTCTCTTTGCCTCACCAGCAAGGAAATAGCATGCCCCATACAGACAGCATATAAACAGAATAGCTTCCCTTCCCCTCCAAGCCCTCCTCGAACCTGCATACACCATCTAGCAAATATTGTTACTGTCACAGGAGCTGGAAGTCCTAAGTACAGCCTCATTTCCCAGTACACCAGAAGGTATGCAAGTTTCACTGAAGACACCTTATGTATCGTTTCTGTTCTGACTCTAAGTAGTGTTATTAAAAAAAATACCACTAATAGGATTTCTCCATCTATGTCCAAATGTTTTTAGCGTGTAATCAAGATGAAATAGTGGACCTGCAAACCTGAAATGCAGAGCATTCTCCTATTGAGGTGAGCCACCCAGATCTCATACATGTAGTATTTCGTTATATCAGCGTAGTGAATGTTACATTGCAGCAGGATGAAATGCACTCTTTCAATACTGGCATTTTAAAATACAAATGTCTGAGTGCAAATTACAGTCCTTAATTCAACCTTCAGAACATGGGCCTGAAATCTTAAAATCACACAGAAGAAGGGCTCTTTTAGTTGCTGTATTTGCTATCTGAACATTGCAAATGATTTTAAAAACAGAGTTGTACATGTATATCAGATATCATTTGAAGTAATGAGTGTATTTTTCTAATCTTCCCAATGGCAACCTAACAACCCATTTCCAATATCATGCATAATAATTAATTTGTTTTCTGTATAGTAATAAGATTAACAACTTCACATTTACACGGAGTACTGAGTTATGTTCAAATAAAATAAGTTCTAATGAGAAAAATTGGAAGTGGCAGCAAATCAATGTTCCACTCAGCAATCCAGGTTTATGTGTGTTTGTCTATCTTTTCTGCATGTATTTTTTGTCAAGATTCCACTGTAAACAAGATAATTTATTTCGTGTTGGGTTAGCCTGGGTAAATACGTTTAATGAACAACAAATATGTTGTAAACATTGAAATGAATCTAAATACCTCAGAAAACAACCTGGAAACTCTACAGTGCTTCAGCAGATGCAGTATACTAAATATACAAATATGAAGCAGTGCTGCATGAACTCACTACACAGAACAAGCTGACATCAAAGCTTGATTTCAAAATAATTCTTAAGTGCTTTGTTTTGAAAGATCTGCATATATAATATGCATATATCAAAGAAGCCTCATTAGGTCAATTGGGCTGGAAATTTTGCCCTTTTTTTTTTAAAAAAAAAAGGAAAGTATTGCTACACTAGCAGAAATCAATGAATTATAAGTAAGCAAGGCAAAGATCAGAAAGATTTTTGGTCCTTTCTAGAAATCAGCATCATAAATAAGCCACTGTTAAAATATACTGCAGTGACTCTCTGAACCTAAGCCTCCATGATTTATCCTAACAGTCCTTTTCCTAGCACTTCCTCTTAAGCATATGCCTCTCACATGGTGCAGTAACAAGGTGACCAAAGTGTTTCTGCAACTATATGAATGAGTAATTTTATTTGAACATTTATGTACTAAAGTTTGGAGCATCCGCCTGACTTCCCACTAATAGGGGATGACACCAAAGGAGCACCAGATCATATTTTATAGAGTAGCAAGCAGTGCAGTGCCTGTTGTGATAGGGGTTGTGAGATAGCAGTAAGTCTGCTGAACGCAAAGCCCCCTATAACTAGGCAAAGTTCCTAGATGTTCCTGTGGAAGGACAGTCATGGAGAGTGAAGATTTTTTTTTATTTATTTATTCAACATCACCCCAGCAGGGCACATTTCCACACCACCAGTACAGAGATAATTGCTGGCATCTAATTGTCCCAGGCAGGAGCAACTCAGAAAGGAGAAGCTGGGAATCAGTTTTTCTGATCATCTTTCCACTGAACAGCAGAGGAATGTGTTTTCCTCTTCTGGGGCAGGGTTTGATTCCTTTTCCTTTAGATCCTGTGTCATCCACACAGGTACCCTCTCTCCTCTGTGAGTTTCATCCTGAGAAACCTCTCCCCTCTCCTGGACACTGGGCCTCGTGGTGGCATGCGCCCTCCTGGAGGATGCATGAGTCACACCAGATGGAAAACAGCAGGGGTGCCCAGCAGCATTTCAGCTTGGATTGGCTGTGGCCATTCACTACCAGCATTGGGACCTCCTGGTATGCACCCAGCCAGCCATGCTGCCCCTGCCCCAGCCTGGAGGGCCCGCTTGAGAACGTGCAGGAGTTTGCTGAGGATGCTGCTGGTACCGTGGAGGATGCATGCAGTGAGCAAAGTAGAGCCTGGGGTTTCACATGCCATCCAGCAACAGAGACACGAATCCCTGGGGGCTGTAGGTCAGATGTGTCTTGCACACTCAGGGCTGAATCCACTGCTGTGTGCTCAATCCCCACAGGCTGCACTCTGGGCCTCCATGGTAGGAAAGTTCCTGCCAGGCTGCACGTGTCCTGTGCCGATCTGTCCCCTGCCCTGCAGCACTCAGGGTCCCCATGTCAGCGGGGGCGAATGGGCCATGCTCCTAAGAGTCTTCTCAACCTGCGTGCATGGGGGGACATCCCCCACAGGCTGCTGGGCTGGACAGGGGGTGCCAGGGCCCCAAGCACCACTGGGAGCAATGGGTCGGGTAGTGGCCACATCTCACACGTCCCTGCTTTGTGTGAGATGTGCGCTGTCACAACCAATGTGCCTGGGGACCACTGGGTTGTGGCAGATTCGACTTGCTGACCTTGGTCCCCTTGTCAGGAAAGACACTACAACCTCAACCACTCCTCTGCACCCAGGCCATAGAACTGCGCATGGTGTCATAGAATCATAAGAGTTGGAAAAGACCTTCAAGATATCTGGTCCAACCATCCCCCTACTACCAATATCACCCAGTAAACCATGTCCCTAAGCACCACGTCCAACCTTTCCTTGAACACCCCCAGGGACGGTGACTCCAACACCTCCCTGGGCAACCCGTTCCAATGCCTGACTGCTCTTTCTGAGAAGAAACATTTCCCTGGCCCTGCTGGCTGCACTATTCCTGATACAGGCCAGGATGCTGTTGGCCTTCTTGGCCACCTGGGCACACTGCCTGCTCATGGTCAGGCAAGCATCAACCAGCACCCCCAGATCTTTTTCCTTTGCACAGCTTTTGAGCCCCTCTGCCCTTAACATATGATGTTTTTTGTCAAAGCTCTCCATCCACTAAACCATGGGCCAGGCCCAGACCTGGAAGAAGAGTGCAGGTGCTCCAGGGAATGATCCCAGACCATAAGAGGGCTTTGCCTACCTGAAGTCCAGCACAGCGGGAGTCAGAGGTAGAAGCTCTTCTCTTCCCATCTCCTACAGCTCAGTAACTGCTGTGGTCCATCTCTCATGATCATCTGCAGCTGCACGGGTGTGCTATTGGGAATCTGCAAAGAAATCATAACAAAGCATACAAAACCAGCCACTGTCAGACCTGTCTCCTGGCTTTCCTTTACAGGTGAGTAGTGTAACAGGATATGAACAGCTAAGGATGGATTTGAAGAACAAGCCGGTCACAGCATGCCCTGGCAATGGTCTCAGACTCCCAGGTGAACAACAGGAAGGAATGTATCACCAAACAACCCCACCGGGTAAAAACCCGTGTGTCACATTCTGCCATCTGCATTCTACCACAGGACACAGTTCTTGGGGTTTGTGTGTCTGCAGACACAGGAGGAAATGCCTGCTCAGTACCTGCTCTGTGCTCACCAGTGGGAAGACGAGGGCCATGCTTAGTCTCCAAGAGGAGCCACCACCAGCCCCAGCAGTCTTGGCCCCAGCACCGCCCTTCTCCCCATGGAGCAGGGCACAGCCCACCCCGGCACCTTATGACTGCTGTCACATGCCCTGTGTGGCAGAGAGGGTGAGGAGCAGCCTGACCATCTCTGCTGCCTACTGGGGACACCGTGGGGGCTCAACCCCACCCCACATTGCAGGGCAGGAGCAGGGGGCAGCCTGGGCCTGGCCAGCCACAGCCTCGTCAGCAAGGTGCTGGGATCCGCCTGGCCCCAGCTGCTTGCTGAAGAACAGTGAAAACGAAGCAGCTATTCATAGCTTGTTTGTATAGTTTCCGGCATACACATGTTTCCTTGCCTAATTATAGGCAATTCAAGCTTCACTGCCTAACTGAGCATGGCCATCACTTGCCATTGTAAGATTTTCAGTTGCTTACAACTTCACCAGATTTTATGAGTTTTGGCTGAAATTTTCCACACTGTATGATTCAGGCAATGGTTGCTTTTGTTCTTTGTTTTTGTTTTTGTTTTTCCTTCTGAGAAAGCTTTGATAAAAAATATTTGTTTCTCAAAATATTAATTAAAATAATAACAATCATTGATGTACTCCTAGTAACATATTTATTTTTATTTTTTTTTAGAAATATGTTTCTTAGAAGCACTGTTTTGATCATTTTTTTCTGTAAGAGTGTTCCAGTTTTACTGGGACACTGCTCAGGGTTCCACATTTACTTTTCTCTGCAGAAAGCCATGCATGTCTGGGGACCTTGTGAACTGCTGGTTCATGTATAAACAAAAGAGGGTAGACAAATGGCTTCTCTAAACTGGACTTCCACCAATACTATGTAGCAGCTTGTCTGTCTTCCACTTGCTTCTTTCTCAGTCCATAGGCCTGGGCCACTTTGATAAACTCTGAGTCATCTGCTTCAGCCTGGTCTGAACTGGGTGTCCTGGGTAAGCGTTCCCCTTCTACCTTGGCTTTTGCCTCCCAGGGAAAGAAGGAAGACCCAGCAGGTCACCAGAATTTGAGTCTTTTCCTAAATGTCCTTAGTGGACATCAGAACTGTCACATTTTTCACAAACAGCGTAACACACCTCACCACTGATGAACAGCCAGCCTGCCTCCCAGCACATGGAAGACACACGGAAGTGGTTTCCAAATAAAATTATTGTCCAGTAAACAATGGGGATTCAACTAAATTCAACTTCTTTCTGCTGGACATATCAAATGTTTCTCCAGGTGTCTCTGAGTGTCTCCTAGAGACTTTTCCTCTCTATCACCTCACTCCAGCGCTACTGTATGAAACATTTCCACCTGTGTTACTCCAGACCATCCTGTTTCTAGAGGTGTGTAACATCTGAACAGGCTTGGTAGCCCTGAAACATTTTAAGCAATTTTAGCTAATTATGTTGCTGCAATTAGTATAACAATGCAGTTAGGTAAAATGGCGACATTTAAAGTAGTCCCACATGCGTCATCACAACTGTGATGCTGTCCACTGGCGGATGCATTACCATCCCCCTTCCCACCTTTTTGGGGTAGCTGCAGTCCCTCGCCCCCTGACACATCGCTCTCGATCTGCAGGCCGTCACTCGCTGCCCTTCCCTTGCCTGGCAGAGGGCCGAGAGCCGCGCTGCCCCCCTGCAGCCAGCTGCCCTGAGCAACTGCCTGCTTTGCCTAGGCTTCGCCTGTCCCATTTGCCTTCACAGGAGACACGGTGCCTTGCTCCCGCAGTGTCCCTGGGGATGTGCCTCTCAAGCAGAGAGCAAACACCCTGAGCCAGCCACAGGTGGACACCATGCACAGCTGGGCTCATGTGGACACACAGACCTCACCAGCTCAGGAAGTCTCTCTGTGCACAGCAAATAATCCAGCTTCTGGCACTCAGAGGCACCACAGACACTGTGAGACAAGAGACCCTAGGTCACAAGTGCCCCAGACCATAAATGAGCACTGTGATCTGGAAATGCCACCACAGGCTGCACTCCAGTTGTCTTCATCCCCCTTCATGCAGGTGCGTTCTGGCAGGCACTGGCTCCAGTGGAAGGTCGTCTTTGTAGCCTAAGGCAGGAGGAAAGAAACAGAGCTAGGGCTGACTTTGTTAGTGGCACAACTCCTGCTTCATTTCTCCTATTAAAAGGAAAAGGAAAGGAAGAGGCTGTGGGTTGTGAGGTGGCCTTATGGATAAAATTGTTACATCTCTATTAAGCTTAAGCCACACTTGTATATGGTACAACTCAAAATCCTTTGGGCTTGTTTTGCCTACTGGCCACTGGCTGCACCAGACATGCTACCCCAACTTGCTGTACACCTACTGTGAGACACCTGAAACATGGCCCTGTCAGCAGACAGATGTTGTTGAACACCATTCAGATCAAACATTGTTCAGTGAATGTCCAAGGGAACAGCAGCTGAGCTCTGAAGAGTGCTGCAGGGGGACCGAGATGGAGGGGCACCAAGTGAAGTGCCTGCTCCTAGGCCCTGTGCTCGGGGAAAGCAGACCTGCATGTCTGTGGAGCACATGGAGACAAAGACACCTACTGAGGACCACGGCCCTGGCCATACTGCCACCTGCAGCTCTGGTGAGCCAGGACAGTGCTGATCTGCAGCACAGAGTCCAGCGTGTTCAAGGATGCCAGAAAATCCATGTGGTGACAGCTCACTGGCTGTGCGCTCACTGACTCTGGAGTCTGGCTGGTGTGCCCACATGGGTCTGCATGAGCTGCTACCACTCCTTGGGCTGTAGTGTGGACAGAGCACCCTGGGGTGCTAAGTAATGAGCAGCTGGAGGAACAAGCTTGTGAGAAGAGGGCGCTACCTGGCTGGGCCATGGATGCATGGTCTGCTCCCCTTCCATCCTTCTCCAGAAGCCAGGCAACATCCTACCCTGCTCGGGCTCCTCAGGCTGGAGGGCTCTCTCCTGCTGCTCTACAGGCTGCCCACGCCTCTGTCAGGGACCCTGGGCCTCCCCAGTCTGGGCTCCCCAGTCAAGGAACATGCTTCTTCACAACCCCACCACCCAGCCTGGCTTTCAGAACCTGCCTTTGGGAAACATGAAGGCTTATTTAGGCACCTGAGTAGGTCTGGTTGTCCCACCCATCCCCACAACAGCTGAATGCACACTCCGGCCATAGGGTCTCCAAGACAGGGGCTCTCCAGAGCAACCTCAGTACCTGAGGCAGCTTATAAAGATCCCTTGACTGTCTGATGGGACTTAAACACCCACTTACCCTAAGTTCTTTTGAACTCTCCACAGAAGGAAAGCCTGAGACTCTACTTGCCTTGCGGCTCTTATCATGGATGTTAGCAGCAACCTTTGAACAGGAATGGCATGTTTTGCTGATGAGCATTGTGTTTTATTTCTTTTAAATGCCAGTGGGGACCTCTGTCTCTCCTGTGATGCAGGGAAAGCACAAAGGTTCATAATCTAACATTCTTGACATCATGCTGCCTGCGTCCCTTCCCTTCCTCTGTGTTTCTGCTCTCATACTTATCACAGAATCACAGAATTTCTAGGTTGGATGAGACCTCAAGATCATTGAGTCCAACCTCTGACCTAACACTAAAAAGTCCTCCACTAAACCATATCACTAAGCTCTACATCTAAACGTCTTTTAAAGACCTCCAGGGATGGTGACTCCACCACTTCCCTGGGCAGCCCGTTCCAATGCCTAACAACCCCTTTGGTAAAGAAGTTGTCTCTCACCCCTTCCCCTGCTTTGTAGCTCAGCCCACATGGCTAGTGCAGCGAGGGAGTGTGGTGCCATGACAAAACATACAACAATCTTCACAGAGCCCCTGCAAGATTTGCAATGACAGCAAGCAAATTCACTGTCCTCAGCACCCAACATCATACTCCAACCTTCTCTTTGCTTTCAGCTCCTTGCAGAAGCAAAAGTAGCTGCTGTGGGGTGGGAGGGCTGGAAAGTGTCAGAAAGAGACAATTGAGAGGACAGATCTCTGGTATAGAGCGAGAGAGAGTGCTTGGTTCTTTGGGTGAGAACAGGCAGAGCCAGACGTTACACTGGGTGGGAGCATCACCAACCTACCTCAGGTAGATGGGTTCCTCCCAGTGAGGATGCTGGTAGGCAGAGGGGACAGCAGGCAAGGCTGAGCTGCTCTGACATGTCACATGCTGTCATGGGGCAATGTATCAGGGACACTGGTATTGGAGCAGGGGGGCACTGTTCACAGAGCTGCTGAAAATTTAGTTCCCAGAAGCATTAAAAAAATATCAGCCTAGACGGAAAGTCTCATGGGAAAAGCAATATGAGATGATACCAAAATTCCAGTGGTAAAATAACCAACCAGGGCTATTATAACATTGTATTTGCTGTGACATTTATCAGCCTAGCAATCAGAGCTGAAGTCAATGCTCCTTCCAATCGCCTTTCCTTCACACCCTAGTGGTAAAGGGAGAGAAACACGAACCACGTCTTCCACTGGCACAGACTGACTTTACTCCATATCTGTGTTAATACCTTTGTTTAAACATATAGCATGCCACAGTCTTAATGCTAACAAGTAAATAAAAGCCTTCCATTTGATTTGCTACATGATTACACTTGCAAAATAAGATGGAAAAATAAACTTGTATTAAGCGTTGACACACACACTTTTTTCAGGCACAAGTGACAATGTAACAATGTGGATTTGCCTTGGAAATGTCAGAGTTTAATGAAGTAGGAGAAATCCTGCAGAGAGAACCATGACTTAGATTTCTCCTTACCAGAATTAATTTCATACCCCTGGTCGGGAAAACAAATATTTTCTTCAGTAAATGGAAGTTGCCCACTAGCTCTGGAATGCCCTTTTACACTCACTGCATGGATTATTTTCTCCTCTGCTAGCCTGCTTTTGATGATAAAGTGCATATATCTGAATACATAGACCCTGAGGTCCTTGAAATGATAGACCACTTCATGCAGAAGGTCCGGCGTGTTATTCTTTCTCAGGCAACAATTCATGCTCAAATTTACATCTGTTTATGGACCTAGTGAGGAAGATCTGCAGCCTTGTGGAGTGCACTGGAGGGAAACTTGTGGTTATAAAGTAGATCACTGTAACTCAGGCTTGTAGTGAAAGGCTGTTTTGCCAATTGCTTCCTGAACCAAAAGTGCAAGACAGCATTTTTTTCCTGCAGTCTCAGAGCACTGCTTAAGCAGTTGCCAAAACTGCTTGGCTTTGGTTCATTTCTCAAAAGAAGTTCATTCATATATTTCACATCACACTGGCTTCAGCAATAGAGTTGAGGTACTGCATGCAGATTATTTTCATCTGCTCCAAACACTTTTGATGACAGGTACCAACAGAGACACAACATCTGCTTAAAGGATTCGGTGTCTGGATGCAGCCTGGTTCACCCTGCGGACCTGATGTAGGTACTTGGCCAAATTCCCAGACACTGTGTTTCCCAGTCAGACCGACCAACCACCAGGCAGAAAGCTGAGCAGAAGCGATAGGGAGAGAAACATGGTTTTCCTGGGGAGAAAAGTGGCCTTCCTGGGGCAATTCCTCTTCAATCTTCTGTGAGACTTTCTCTGGAAGTCCCTGCTTAACCCTTAACTACAGAATCACAGGTACTCTTACAGAAAAAGGGGAATCATAGAGTCACAGAATGGTTTGAGTTGAAAAGGAACTTAAAGATCATCTAATTCCACCACCCCCTGCCACAGGCAGGGACACCTCCCCCTAGACCAGGCTATCCAAAGCCCCATCCAGCCTGGCCTTGGCCACTGCCAGGGATGGGGCAGCCGCAGCTCCTCTGGGCAATGTGTGCCCTTGCCTCACCACCTCCACATTAAAGAATTTCTTCCTTATATCTAATGTAAATCTACCCTCTTTTAGTTTCAAGCCCTTGCCCATTGTGCTATCCCTACACACCCTGACAAAGAGTCCTTCCCCAGCATTCCTGTATCCCCCTTTAGGTATTGGGAAGTTGTTATTAGGTCTTCCCAGAGGCTTCTCTTCTCTAGGATGAACATCCCCAATTCCCTCAGCCTGTCTTCATAGGAGAGGTGCTCCAGCCCTTCATCATCTCTGTGGCCTCCTCTGGACTTGTTCTAATATTTCCACATCCTTCTTGTGCTGGGACCCCAGAGCTGACTGCAGAGCTCCAGGTAAAATGGTCCATCGCCTTCAAAATAAGATAACTGTGTTAGGTGTTGTACACTTGGAAGATGTTAGCATGCATTTGGATGGAAGGTACTAGCCCATCTGCACAAAAGACAATGGTAGACTGCGACAGATATGGAATGGGAGCTGCAGACAGCCCCAGAGCCTGTGAAATAAGGCTGACATATTGACCATGTGGCCCTAGGAGCAGATACACACCCTGTCATCAGCCATTTGGTTGCAAAGACTGGAACTTCACAATCACATCATAATGCAGCCTCAGAATTTTTCTAGCATTGTGTTGTGTCTATGGCTTTTTGAATTCACACCTGAACTGTCTTTAGGAATAAATTCTGTGTTGAAAACAAAACCTAACTGCCATCTCGTTTATTCATGTTCATGAATTTTGAGTAAGGGTGTCATCAATTAACAATTTCTGCAATAAATACTGGAACTAACAGAGTGTATAACTTTTATTTTATTTTATTTTATTTTATTTTATTTTATTTTATTTTATTTTATTTTATTTTATTTTATTTTATTTTATTTTATTTTATTTTATTTTATTTTATTTTATTTTATTTTATTTTATTTTATTTTATTTATTTTTTACCTATTATCTTTCCCCACAATAATCCCAGCTTCCTTCATCGTGTGTCCTCTGACTGACAATTTCCTCCTCTATTCCACATTCCCAGCATTTTTCATTTCACAGCTCTTGTTTTGCCAACAACCTTTGACAGCACTCTCAGCCCATCTTCATCCCCTTTAACCAGCACTTAATGAGATGGCTGATTCTGGACCATGTCCAAGCCAGCTGGCCATGCAGTTGCTGAGCCCATTGTGGAGCCCAGTGATCTGTGAGGACAGTAGTCTACCTCTCTCTTCTCCACACATATGTTTTTTCTCCTGAAATGCCCCTTTAATTCCTCCCAGGTTCCTTATCACTCTACTATGTTTGGCTGGAACTGGCCTGTACAGCACAAGCTTCTGGGAGGGCAGGACAGAGAACAGGAGTAAGCAATGACTGATTGTTGCATACCTCATTTTCAAAGGAAATTCAGCCCAGTTCATGTGTTGTTTTCTGGTACTCACGGAGAAAATAGCCTTTGGGTAGCCTGTTTGTATCACTCACCTAATTTTGTTGTAAACTGGGATGCTGCTTAAGCAAGTGGTATCCTCCTGTAGCCCTGCTGAAGTTCATGGACTTGGTGTACATCTAGGCATGGTGTAAGCAGCAGCTCCAGGACAAAGGTCTATGCAATGCCAAACACTTTTTGGACAGAAGCTAGGGATAACTAAGAAGAACTTGAGAAGGATGGTATGGCATGTAAGAGCTGAACATCCTCTTGTTCTAAATGTTACCTACAAGAGAGTACGGTCAATACAGGCTGGGCATGACCTCAGAATATCTTCAGTCCAACTTCCTTGCCTTGGAAAATCCCAGTGATGGAGACTGCACAGCCTCTTGCATCATTTTGCACCAGTGTGTGTTCCCATTAGCAGTACAGCTCCCTGAAACAGGGGCAGACAGCAAAGGGTAGAGAAGCTGATCTGCCTTTGAGCAGGTAACTTTCAAGAGCTCCTCTTCCTTATGTATCAAACAAAGCAAACCAAGCAATTTGGAGTCCTGTGTGGACTCTTTCTCATACCCTTCCTCTTCTTTCTCCATGTACATTATGTCTAGCCATACTAATCCTCCCATAAGTGTCTGTCATTCTTATATGGTAATTAACATAGAATAACAAACTTGTACACTCTGAGCAGATTTGATTTGGAACATGTTGATATATTTGGCACCAGAAACTGGGTCACTGATTATATCCTGTCTACACATCTGGTACTTGCTCACTTTCTGCCACCATGCCAGGAACACAGGTGCTAGAAATTGAACACTATTGCTCTGTACTTATGAGTCTGTACGGCATTTGGTACACAATGTCTAAAACTTAGTTTTCATCTTTTGATAGTTCTATTAAGTAGAATTTTTGCTTTTTAAGGTTGTGTCTTTTCTCTACAACCCCCCAAAAGGAAAGAAATCTTCCAAACAGATCTGTCCACAGGCAGAGAAAGAAACCAAGAATTTAATCATAATGCTTGTGCATGGCTTTCAGACTGACATCTGTACATTAAGAATATGTAAAAATACCAATTTCATGCTCTGACAACTTATTCTGCATTGATGGGGGATAATGCCATAGGAATGCCAAATGTCGAAGCATTATACAATGCAAAGCATTCACACACTGTCTCACGGGTCATCACTAGTGGTTCCTTAAGAGAAATTTTTTAGGAAAAAAAAAAAAAAAAAAAAAAAAAAAAAAAAAAAAAAAAAAAAAAGAGAGAGAGAGAGAGAGAGAGAAACAGTGACCAGGAGCTGCCAAAATAAAATGGAAATCATGAAGTTGGAGTGAAAAACTATTGGCAGTGCAGCATCAAGTCTTTGAACACAGAGCCTTTTCTGGCTCTGATTTGTCCCCTCATTTCTGTCAAAAGAGGAAATTCACATGTATTCATTTCAGAAGCTGCAGATAAACCCAAAATGGTTTTACTCAAAATACCTACATCTTCTTAACTCCTTAACACTGTTTTAAACAATCTGCTTTTGAGCATCTGGAATATTCTGAAGAGTAAGCTTTTCTCTTAAGAACGGGACCCTTATAGCAGGGGGCAGCAGAAATGCTGTTTTCTAGTGGGTGGCTGATCCACGAACAAGCAAAACAGGTGAACAGCAGTCTCTTCGTTTGCTTGGCCTTTGTATCCTTTGCTACAACAGCAGAGGAAGTCAGAGAGCCAGGTGAGGGAACAAGACCTGCCCTCCCAATGCCCCGATGCCTCTTTTGTGTGCTCCTGCATGCACTGCCATGCTACAGCCAGGACTGATCACGCAGGGGCAGCAGGGCACCGTCCTGCCCAACAGGAGGAAAAACAACATTCCTGTCTCCCCACGGCTCCTGTGCAAGCCCTGGTGTTCTGCAAATGGCAAAGATTCTGCAGTGCTGACAGTGCTGCACGTACCAGGCAGATGGGGGTCCCATGTGAGTTCCACAAAGAGCCTCAGCTCTCCATTACAGCAGAATTTTTATTTATTATTTTTTTCCCTCTGAAAATGCTGAACATTCTTATTTGCTTGTACTGGGAGATAGGCAGAACACCATTGCAATTATTTTGTTCATTCAGTGAGAAAATTAGAATGATTTAGGAAAGGAAATATTTTCTCTCAGAAGATTCAATATGTTGTGAAAGTGATTCTGTCCTCCAGAAGCCAATGTCCACGCAACTGCACTAAGGAACATCCAGCACTTGGTTTTGGAGCACGGGTATTTATTTGTACTGCCAGAGGAAGTAGGTGGGCATGGTGTGAAGCACAGCGAAGAGACACACGGGTCATGACAGCGCATAGAGCCCCTTGGTGCCTAAGCTGCTTGCCCATCTCTCCACAGATAAACTATGCTGCAACCCATACTCAGCACGTCCTTTCCTTTTTTTCCTCTGTCCTCCTCTGCTTCCCAGATGCTTTCCATTCCCTGTTCTCCCCTGGTCCTCTGCCCCTCCACCCCTCTCACTCTGGCTTCTCCCTTTTGTCAGCCCTGGTGGGTTCTGCCTGACTTCGCTGAGCCCCTCCTCCCCCCTCCCCGGTCCATGTGCCCCCACGTGCTCTCTGGTCCTCCACTAACTAGCACAGATGAAACTGTAATTAACAAGCCATGAGGCACTGTAGAGCTAGCTCCAAGGAGCTAAATAATTACAGTCCCTCCCCTCTCCCGCTGTTCTGTTTGAAACTGCAAAGTGAAGCACTGGGAAGAGGAGGAGCAGACCAGGTGGTGGGTGGGAATTTAATTAACTTCTGAAGTGCTCCTGCTCCTGCTGCACTCAGATGAGGACAATGATGGGCTACAGATCAGGAAGTTGCACAGGTCCAAATGCAACGTCATGACAAACTTCCATGTGGGCTGTACCCAGAAGGCCCAATCCAGCCACACATGGAACCATGCAGACTTTTTGTACTGTCCTGAAGACTTCTTACATGGGATCCGACCAGGACAGGCCACGGAACACCCTGTCAGGGTTCAACATGTATGATTTTCACACCATTTCAGTGCAAAGTCTTTTGAGCATGATTTTCTGTGCTCTGTGCAATGCATCTTTCTGTTGCTGGAGGCAGCAGACTGGAGGCAAGGTGTGAAAATAGTAGCAATAGCAACAGCGAACATCTGTGACCTCTTTCCTCTCATCTGTTAGTTGTTCTTCTTTCTCTTGTTTTCCTCCTCTTTCCTCTTCCTCCCATATTCCTTGCTGAATGTTTTCTGAACCATTTAAATGCTTCTGCAGTTCCAGCCACCACCGGATTCTGTGACAGGCCCATGCAGACTCTGCTGGCTGCTCCTGCCTGGCCCAGTGAACTGCTCCCAACTCTGAAGCAAGTCCATGTATGAACATCAGGGGGGATGACTGGTTCACCACCTCAAAGTGTATATATTCTACTGGACAGAAAAAAATGGAGTTCACAGGTCCATCCAACACAAATCAATCAATGAATCAATCAATTAATCAAACACCAGATACATCTGCTGGATGAAAACAGCATGGTTGTCAGGAAACAGCATATGCTGGGAAACATCTTCCATCAGCACAGGTAACCAGAAACAAATGCACCCCTTCACATTCAGTGTGTCTAGGTAAAAGTAACATTCATTAGGTTTGCAAAATTAAGCTCTTAAAAACCAACATGTGACTGCCTGTGCACATTTAACTTAACCTCTTTGCATGGCTGCTTTCTTCAGTTGCACTCTCACATTTTTCTGGACTGGACAAAACCTCACAAAAAGATTTTTAACATGGCCAAGGCTCATGTAACTTTCTTCAGCAATGCTCTTAGACAGACTAACTCTTTCTGTCTGTGACAAAGGGATTTCATATCAAGAAACAGCTCTTGGGGGCCGGTTCACCTCACAGGACTGACATCTAACAAAGTTACAAGCAACAGAAAACAGCATCCTAACATGAACACCTTAATAATGAATAGCATTATTGAGTCTAATTCTGGATTCCTTCATGCTGTTTCCTAAAACACTTGGAAAAATAGTTTAAAAAGAACTAAATGAAAATAATCGCTTGTTTTCTCAGGGTCTATTTTGGCAGCTCTCTGCTCCAGTGGCAGAGCACTTCAGGCTTCCTGGGAGGTTACGAGGAGTGTAGAGGCTGAAGGTGCAGAGGTGTCGTCGTCTCCGGTGAGCAAGCAGCGAGGCTTGCACAAAGCCACTTGCACAATGCTGCACATTCTTGGGTGCCACCTACTGGCATTTGAACTGTACATTGCCAGTGTACGCATGTAGAAAATTTCCCTTTCTCCCTCTTCCTTATTAAGCACTTACAGCTTGTGGTGTAATAACAACCAGATTCCTGCAGTCTGGGGGACTCAGGGGGACCTGAAGTGTCTCCAAGCAATTGGAAATGCTGCAGATTCTTCTCTGACACCAGCACTGATTTCCTCTGGAATGCCTCATTTCTGCTTCCTTGGAGTGTACAGCCACTTGACCACTCACTGAAAGGCAGGCAGGTGGGAGAGGAAGGAGGGTGCAGGGGCGCAGGTGTGTAAGGCAGCAGTGTAGGGTTGAGAGAATGGCTGCTCCCTTTCCTGTGCATCCAGTGACTTCTGGGAGAGTCCAGGCACATCACAGCAGGAAGACAGTAAAACACCACCACTCCCTGCTGCAGGACAGTGTCAGGGATGCCAACAGCCTGGAGAGCACAGCACTGCCATTTCAAAAGATGCCTGGAGCAAGCAATCAGCTACAGCAGACCATTTCATATAGGAGGGAGACAGGGCTGTTTTCAAACCTGACATCCTCTGAAGCTTTGCAGCCCCTTTCTGGGTTGTAGGGAGACATTTCCTTCTACCTGTAGCAGCTTTGAAAGCTTCAGGTTGTGGGTTCTGGAAGTGGGGGAAAAGAGGAGAGAAGCCAGAGCACGGCAGAATGCTGAGCACAGATGTCTCACAGCATCAGCAACTGGATGAAAAGGGAAAGCCACCACTGTTCTTCCGGTTGTCTATGAGTATCAGAGCCTGAGCCTTTGTGCTGAGGTCCTCTCATCTGTTGTGCAAGCAAGTGCATGGTACACAAAAGGGGATGGGTTGTTTGGAGGAGAAAGTGAGAAATTTGGACCTGGGCTCAGGCGCAATGTAGGTGGAGTTTATCATTAATCCTGAGAAACTGCACCTGGGGCGCAATAACCCCAAGCAGAGCTACAGGCTGGGAGATGAGTGGTTGGAGAGCTGCCAGGCAGAGAAGGACCTGGGAGTGATGGTGGATAGTCGGCTGAATATGAGCCAGCAGTGTGCTCAGGTGGCCAAGAAGGCCAACGGCATCCTGGCTTGTATCAGAAACAGTGTGGCCAGCAGGGCTAGGGAGGTGATCGTCCCCCTGTACTCAGCTCTGGTGAGGCCGCACCTCGAGTACTGTGTTCAGTTTTGGGCCCCTCGCTACAAGAAGGACATCGAGGTGCTTGAGCGGGTGCAGAGAAGGGCGACGAAGCTGGTGAGGGGCCTGGAGAACAAGTCCTACGAGGAGCGGCTGAGGGAGCTGGGCTTGTTCAGCCTGGAGAAGAGGAGGCTCAGGGGCGACCTTATTGCTCTCTACAGGTACCTTAAAGGAGGCTGTAGCGAGGTGGGGGTTGGCCTGTTCTCCCACGTGCCTGGTGACAGGACGAGGGGGAATGGGCTTAAGTTGAGCCAGGGGAGTTTTAGGTTAGATGTTAGGAAGAACTTCTTCACTGAAAGGGTTGTGAGGCATTGGAACAGGCTGCCCAGGGAAGTGGTGGAGTCACCACCCCTGGAAGTCTTCAAAAGACGTTTAGACGTAGAGCTTAGGGATATGGTTTAGTGGGCACTGCTAGCATTAGGTCAGAGGTTGGACTCGATGATCTTGAGGTCTCTTCCAACCTAGAAATTCTGTGATTCTGTGATTCTGTAAACAACAGTAGAGGCAGGACTCATTTCGCGTGAGAGAGAAATGGGTGAAAATGCCAGTGCCTGAGGATCACACATAAACCCCACTGCATTTAATGAAAGCAACTCCATCTGCTTCTCTGCAACAGCAATGCACCCTGTGGCATGTCTGTTCAACAGAGCCATGTTACTTCCCAACCAAAAGCATTTAACACACCATGACCAACAAGCACTGGTGAAGGCGGTTTCTTCAAGGAGAAATAAATGACATGAAGGCAAACATGTGGCTTTGCTTTTCTGATAACATATGAAGGCCAAACCAGAAGTTTAGTGCTACACAAACCATTGTGCTTCTGTGCTCTCCTACAGCAGTGACTGTTCTCAAGTCAAGCTCAGTAAAAGCCATTCAGGCTCCTGATGACCACGCCTGCACTTTTCTGGACTAGAGAAGCTGTGCTGCTAGAGCTGGAGAAGACAGTAACTCCCCCTGAGTGAGGCTAACAGCGAATGCTATTTACATGCATCTGGTGGAAAAATTCGTACCAGCTTCCTCGTGCCTCTACACCAACGCACACTGGTGCAATATAAGCCATACCAAGACAAGTGTCCAGCACAAGGTGGTCATACACAGGGGCATATGGCCCAGATGGGTTTCAGTGACCTGATAGGGAGGAGAAGAACTGGTTACTGGTAGGCTCATTGAAGAGGCTGTCCTTCAGAAAGGCTGTGTACTGATGCTGCCAGCTCCCTCGGTGTCCCCGGGGCAGCTGTGCGGCACTGTAGGGCAGTGGAGTCCACGCAGCCACACAGGGTGTGTCAGAAGCAGCCACTTACTTTCCATAGTGACAGGCCTCAAAAGAAACTTCCTTTTAAGGTCAAATATAGCAAGAATAATTTCTTGCAAGCACGAAATGCCCCTGTAGCCTGTGCTAAACCCAAATTCTCTAACCTTTCTGCTTCTCTTTCTAGAAATATGTAATTCTGCTTCCTGGAAATAATCTGGGAAGTTACCTGACCAAGGACCTTTCTGCAAACAAACATTGTTTTATTACATTGTTTTAATATAATAATGTAATATTAGACACTGGCCAATCAGTCAGTGCCCACACCAGTGCCACAGCCAGGACCAGGGCAGCCAAGGGGCTGCCCCAGCCTGGACATCAGGCATCTCCCTGGGGACTTGGCTACAGTGTTGAGGATGAGCTTTGGGCAGTGGCCAATTGCTGGCTGGCTCGAGGCGTGTGTCTGAGGGTCTCTAACCAATTGTATGACAGATTCGGCGTGTGAACAGCACCTGGGGCTATGGGGAAAGTATATGTAGTGGTGAAAAAGGGCAAAAAACATCTCCTGTTCAAGAGCCATCGGGAGTCTGTCTCCTGGTTTCAGTTAGGATAGAATTTATTTTCCTCCTAGTAGCTGGTAGGGTGCTATGTTTTGGCTTAGGATGAGAAGAGTGCTAATAACACGTTGATGTTTTAATTGTCGCAGAGCAGTGCTTACACCAAGCCAAGGATGTTTCAGCTTCTCACTCTGTCCTGCCAGCAGGCAGGTTGGGGGTGCAGCAGGAATTGGGAGGGGACAGACCCAGGACAGGTGACCCAAACTGGCCGAAGGGGTATTCCATACCGTCTGGAGTAATGCTAAACAATTATATGGGGGGCTAGCTGGGGTGGGAGGGCTGGCTGCTCGGGGTTAGGCTGGGCATCAGTCAGCGGGTGGTGAGCAATTGCATTGTGCATCACTTGTTTCATTGACATTATTATTATAAGTACTATAATCATCATTATTGTTATTATTATTGTTGTTATTATTATATTTCTGTCTTACTAAACTGTCTTTATCTCAACTCACGGGCTTCACTTTCCCATTTCTCTCCTCCGTCCCAGAGAGGGAGGGGAGAGGGTGAGCGAACGGCTGTGTGGTGTTTAGCTGCTGGCCGGGTTAAACCACAACAGTGTCTTGCATCCCTTCAGTGCCCTTTGGGCCTTGACAGTCACCAAATATTTTCCAATTCTATTTCATCCTTTAACCATATTAACAGCCGTTGTTTTACAATGATTAATTAAATGATACATTTAAGAAGGTTTTGTAATACTCAGAGGCAGTAAAACAGTTATCCTTTTGAAGGGTGTCATGATCAGATTGTATTTCTACAGTCTACAGTAACCTGTTGCATGTATCAGGTGCCACAGTTGTGTTTCTAACTCTTTCCAGGGTCTGCTGACTTGCAGCCAGAAGAAAAAACCTTCATACTTGCAGGTCATTTTCTGTTCATTTTTTTTTTTCTTTATTGACCTTAAAGCTTAGATGATCAGAGAATCAGATCATTTTGCCCTTCAGGAGGCACTTTTCCTGCCAGCACATGTATGCCTTTACTAATGTTCCCAGGGGCAAAATGCAGGTGGTAATTACATGCCAGTAATGTTGAAAACAGAGTACAAGAAGTGTATTAAGAAAGCCCCTAAAGTCTTAAAGGCCTATAAAAAATGAAAACAGAAACGAAAGCTCCATGCTCAGCAGAAGCAGAAATGCACACGCCAGCTTGTGCATGCCAGCCACCTGCTGGGGTCAGCAGTGCTTGCCCCTGCCCAAGTACACTCGTGGCTCTGAGGGGCTCCCGGATGGAGGAAATGCTCTGCAGCCGCAGGGGTGACCAAACCCCCCAAAGCAGCCCAGCAGCAGATCCAGCTGAGGGCTAATCTCTCCCTACATCCACGTCCTCCTTGCTGCTCTCTTTTCCCATTTCTAGGATGACCTAGAAATGGTGACAACTGGAACACAAGTCTTATGAGGAGCAGCTGAGGAAACTGGGGCTGTTTAGTCTGGAGAAGAGGAGGCTCAGGGCAGACCTTGTTGTTCTCCACAGCTAGCTGAAAGGAAGCTGTGGGGAGCTGGGGGTGACCCTCTTCTCACAGGTAACTTGTGATTGGACTAGAGGGAATGTCCTCAAGTTGTACAAGGGGAGGTTTAGGTTGGAAATTGGGAGGCATTTCTTATCAGAATGAGTAGTCAGGCATTGGGATGGGTTGCCCAGGGAGGTGGTGGAGTCCCTGTCCCTGGGAGTATTTCAGGAGAAGTTGGACCTGGCGCTTAGGGACATGGTTTAGTGAGTGACATTGGTGGTAAGGGGATGGTTGGACCAGATGATCTTAGAGGTCTTTTCCAGCCTGAACGATTCCAAGATTCCATGAACTCGCTGCTACCTGCTGTGGCTAACTGCACCTGTTATACTAATGAAAGCGGAAGCATGCTGTGCAGGCTTAATGTGAGGCTTCTTTGCGATACTGAATCTCTTTCCTGGGTGAGGGTCTCTCCACTCACTGTGCGTGTCTTTGCACAGAGACCCCAGCCCCAGCCAGAGGAGCCTGGCCAAAGGTCACAGGGGCTGTGCACAGTGCTACAGCACCTGAGGGGATGCAGATTGTCCCCCTCTGCTCTGCTCTTGTGAAACCCCACCTGGAGCCCTGCACTCAGCTCTGGGGCCCCCAGCACAAGGAGGACAGGGAAGTATTATGAGTCCACAGGAGGGCCACAGAGATGATGAACGGCTGAAGAACCTCTCCTATAAAGACAGGCTGAGGGATTTGTGGTTGTTCATCCTAGAGAAGAGAAGGCTCTGGGAAGACCTTATAACAACTTTCCAATACCTAAAGAGGGCTAGAGAAAGGCTGGGGAGGGACTCCTTGTCAGGGTGTGTAGGGATAGGACAAGGGGTAATGGCTTTAAACTAAAAAAGGGTACATTTACAGTAGGTATAAGGAAGAAAATGCCCAGAGGACCTGTGGCTGCCCCATCCCTGGCAGTGCCCAAGGCCAGGCTGTATGGGGCTGGGGGCAGCCTGGGTTGGGGGGAGAGTTGGCACTGGGTAGTCTTTAAGGTCCCTTCCAACCCAAACCACTCTGTGATCCTATGAAGCTGAGGCCCCTGGTGCTGGCTGTGTCAGTGACAGGTAACTGACCACCTGTGAGTTATTTCTGCTGGCCCCAGGGGTCTCTGCTGTCAGCCGGTGCCTGTGTCTTTCCTGGCACTTGGCGTCACCCCATTGCCAAGCACAGCACGGCTTCAGCGCGGGGGCTCCCTGCGACACGGCACCCGCAGAAGATGAGCAGCTCTGGCCAACACCACTGCGACCCCTGTGGAAGTAGTTTCAGCCGAAAGCTGTGTGTGCTATTTCTCACGGTAATGACAGAAATTTAGAAACGTAACTTCCCCTTTCCTAAGCAGGTTTGCTTTGCCGAGGAAGAGGATGCAGGCAGCTGCAGGAAAGCCCGCAGAGCACTGAGGGATTGAGATACTGCTTGTGTGAAAATGCCTTGCCCTTCCTTTCCACTGCAAGAACCCGGACGAGAAATCAAATAATCACGAAGCGCGTGGAAGTTTCTAGCAGGTTCTGGGGCAGGAACCTGGGCACCGCTGCGGGTTTCTGTCAGTGACTGTTGCGCCTGCAACGCCTCGTTTACAACAGGGGCAGCTTTGGGGCCGCACGTCAAGGCGTCGAATGCCTTAAAAGACTTTTATTAACGGGCTTTATCATTAGGGGTCTTCGGCAAGCCGCGCAGGGAGCTCTCCTGACGCACCCCTGAGACGGCGACGCCGCGCCCCTCCCTCCCCTCAGCGGGCGCGGAGAGGGGCGGGACCTGGCGCCTGGGTGGGCGGGGCCTGAGGGCGGGCGGGGCGGGGCCGGAAGCACGCGGCCGGCGGGCGGGGCGCGGCGCCCCCACTTCCGGCTCGTCGCGTCCCGGTGCGGCCGGCAGTGAGTACCCGGGCGGCCCCCGCCCCCCCCCCCCGCCCCCGTGTCCCGGGGTCCCCGCGGGGCGCGCAGGGCCCGGGCGCTGCCGTGGCACTGGCCCGGCCCTGCCCTGCCCGGTGCGTGCGGGCCCTGTCCCGGGCCCTGTCCCTGCCCCTGCCCCTGTCTCTTCGCGGCCCCGTCAGCGCCGCCGGGCCCCGGTGCGGGGGAGGCGGGCGGGGACCCGCGGTGCGGTGCCGGCTGTGGGGGGCGGGGGGGAGGCGCTGCCACGGGGCTGGGCGCGGGTGGCCTGGCCGCGCGCTGTGCTGCTGCAGGTGCGGGAGGTGCTCGGCTGTGGCCTCCCGGAGCCTCGGCCTCGCCGCTGGAATGACTCGCGCTGTGCTGCAGGGACGGGAAGGGGACGTTTCGCCAGGCACAGAGCGAGGAGACGTGTGTTTGTCTCGGCACTGAGGCAGAAGCCAGTCAGTTGCCCGCAGAAGAAACTGCCGACGAAGTTTGCCCCACATTAGCAGGCGTAGCCGTTAGATCAGCTTTTTGATGCTCTCTGCCTTTCCGTTGCCTCTGTGTAACTCGAGCAACAGGTACTCTCGGCCCTTCTCAGGGCTTCCTTTAGGAAAGTTGTTGTAGGTGGCTGCCACAGAATTTAGGTGCGTACAGCTGCTCTGAAATGTTTTGCTGCGAGTACGTTCCTGCTCTACGTTGAGCGTGTCCTCGCAGGGAGCTTCTCTGGGTGTTCAAAGGCTGCGTGTGTCACGTCAGGCGACGAAACAAAAACGTTTCTCACCTGCTTTGAGTGCAGCTTGGTTATTCAGTTATGCCCAGACAAGAACTGCACAGTGTTCAGTACAGAGACCCAATACAGGTGAAGGACAAAACGTCTCCTGATGTTCTGCTCTGATGATAACGACATGTTGTTGGATTGATATTTTTTTAAGACATTTAGATTTGGCAATCACATACCTTTGCAGGGTAGCAAGAGGAACAAAGATGTGATTTCCATTTTGCTGTTGCTAATAATTTTGATCACTTACACCACGTGAAGAAGAGGTGTGCTACTTGTACACCACTTGTAGCCATTGAAATGAAAGATTTCATTTAACTGTATCTGAACATTTAAGTTCTTCAGCAATTTCATGTCAGTTGTACGTGTGCCATAACAGTCTAAAGTACTACCCAGTTTACCTATTAGAAATATGGCTAAATAGAAAATGCAAAAAAAAAGTTCCAGTCTAGATGAAACTGTAAAGACTGTTGATGTCTGCTACCATTCTGATGTCTGCACTCTTCTGGTAGATACGTGTGATTTTAGGATGTGTTTGGTAATTTCCTCAAAAGATTTCCGTTTTTATCATCGTTCCTGTCTGTAACAGGGAGGCTGATTATAGACATATGCCATATCTTTGCTCCCTAGGTGAGGAAATAACACATTTGTTGCTGTATTTTCAACACAGCCTTTGTCCTAGAAATGTTAGATTTGATATCACTGCACAGATTAAGCAGAGAGCAAGTACACTAAGGGAATACTGGAATTCACTGATGGTGTTTGATGGGGATAGTGTGCTTGTCTGAAAAGCTGTTTTTGCAACACCAAATGATGGCATATTCTTCTTTTAGTGATTTTCGTTGTTTGTTTCTAAAAAGTCTTGGTATTTGAAGTTAAGCAGAATGTATATTTGAAATGGCAAGAGGAAGAGAGAAGAAAGTTACTGTGTGAAAGTTTGCTGGAGTTGAACTAAGAGTAGCGAAAGGAATTAAGTTAAGCACTTGAGAGGAGGTGGTAGGGAGACACAAGATAGGTGGAAGCATTAGTGGCATGGGAAAGGCTGTCGCATCTTGCTGGCACACAATCAAAGCACCTTCTGTGCTCCTGTTATGGCTCAGTGTTCCAAACTGCTTTGAAATTTTGGCTGAGGGAGTAGCTTCCTGCGTGCAACTTTAAAGTTGCTTTGGAGCTTCTGATTAACTTGTTTCTGCTCCTTCTCCCTGCCTGCAAGTCAGCATCAACGTTTCCCTTCTGACTTTGGCTGTACAGCTGCCAACTTTTGTTACTTTACAAAGTGAGGATTCTTGTTTGTTTGCTTGTTTTAATGAGTGAAACAAAATGTGCTGGCAAGCAGTCTTTGCAAATGTTTCAGGAAAATGCCCCCTATCCCCCAGGAATTTCCAGGTACAGCCATACAGAGTTTTTTCCAGGATGGCTAAAAGAAATTCAGATATCTGTTGTTTTCTTGTGGTTCGTTTGTTTGTTTTGTTCTGTTTTGTTTTTTACACTGGTAACCCTTTACTTGAAGTTCTGACTTAAGGCCTACCACAGGGGTGATCAGACACCTCTGAGGAAAGCTCTGCAGGGTGTTCAGGTAGCAGCAGGATTTTTGTTGATGAAAGGTCGGGGTTCTCCTGTGGCACAGGGCTGGAAGTTTGTTTTTTTTTTTTTGTTTCCTTTCTTTGTTTTTAAAAATTACAGCAGTCCAGTTCAAAAGAATGATGTGTTAGTGTGTTCTGCTCTCCGCAGTTTGTATTAACGATAACATTAGCTACTCCATGTGGGATTGACTTACTTTTTTAACAGTCAGGTATGAGGGATGTTTTTTTGTTACAGTATAGCTGGCAGCAAAAATGTTTAGGCTATTGTCCATTGTAAGTAAAAGACTGCTTTATTTTGACAATCTGGTAAACACCACAACTTTCTGTCAAGCTCCTTTTCTCTTTCTTGGAGGCAGTGCTTTTGTCTGCTTTGATTATGCTTGAGACATATTTCTCATGCTGTGGTAGAACACAGCTGTTGTCAGAATCCTACAACAGAGAAAGGCAGAAATAGGTATCTTCACACCATTTTCTGATGCTGATATTTGATGTTTCTTGTTTCTCAGTGGCCTGATGCACGTGCTGAGTGAGCAAGAGAAAGATCCCTTCATTGTTCCAATTCCTGCATGGACCTGAGAGGAAGAGGAGCCATCAACTGGTTTAAATTTCTGTAGTCTAGAGAGGATAGATCACAGTAAGTGTAGTTCAATGCTGCCTCTTCTTACTCTTGTTTTCATTATGAAGTGTCTATAAGTCAGATACATGGCTGTTCTTCGACACTTCAAATCCAAAAGTCGTGTTCAGATGTGTACTTTCAGCTCTGCCGTGTGGGTACTTTGTGTAACTTTATCCAGAAGGTGACAGGAGTTGAAGCAAAGAGTGCTTGAATTAAGTTGTCTTTTTGAGTTTCTCTAAGATTGCAGTGTTTCAGAGAGATTCTTTGATTTCCTGTATTACTGAAAGTCTTTCTTCTCACTTCCTATATCTGCTAATTACTCTTGTAACTTTGCTTGATTAGAGCTGGATCTTCTTTTGTTCTTGTCCTGTGGACTGGAACAGGCCTAGCCCTATTTGAAAGGGTGATCCCACGTAACAATGAAAGGGTAGAGTTCTGATGCTGTTTGGATGTGATCTCAGCAAACAATTACCAAAGTGGCTTCCTTAGCTGTGCAGGTGAGATTGAAAAATGTATGCTGACCTACTTGAAGCCCAATCAGAAGAGGGGAGAACATATGGGTTTTCCTTAAGAATTGCATTTTCCTGCTTTTGCTGCCATGTTTATGTTTGTGAAAGAAAGTGTTCCTCTTCACATTGACTTCTAATGTAACAAAAATACAGATGAATACAAATCTATCAGAGAGGAACTCCTGTGACGTGTTCACAGAAAGCTACTATAATAAGAGCCTTTAGGTTCTTTGAATACAGTCATCATGCAAATTACTTAAGTCCAGGACTACCAAATCTAAATTTTTGTACTTTTATGTCTGTACACATACAGACAATAACCATACAGAAAACTTAAACAATAACATTCCACTTCAACAACCATAAAAGTGATCTGTGTCTGGCAGTTTTTCATGCCTACAAAGGCTGGTTGGCTTCTGTAGGACTATACGCAGAAAGACTTTCCAGAGAAAGTATTTTTTTTTTTTTCTTCTCCTTAATGTGTGATGTGGGCATGTAAATGAAATTATGTAGCCCATGAGTTAGACAAAGTAACTTCAGAATACCTTCAAATGTTAGGCCTGGCTCATGAGTATGTAGTGAACTCTCTATTTAGAAATACTTGCAGTTTGGTTAGGATCAGAGAATAGATGAAGTTGGAAGGAACTTCTTGGGATTGTCTAGTCCAACTGCCTTGACTCAAAGCAATGTGACTCAAAGCAATGTAACCTGGGGCAGTTTGCTCTGGGCCATGTACAGTTGGGTTTTGAATTTAGTCAAGGGTGGAGACTCCACAGCCCTTGTGAGCAACAGTTAAAAAGTTTTCTCTTACGTTTAAGTGGAATCTTCTGTATTGTAAATTGTGCCCATTGTCTCTTACCATGCTGTTGGACACTACTTGGAAGAATCTGGGTCGGTCTTCTTTAGTCCTCCATCAGGTCCTTATGTACATTAATAAGACTCTCTGAGCCTTCCATTCTCCAGTATGAACAGCCTCTCCTTGTTTGACAGATTCTTCTCTCCCTTAATCGTCTTAGTTGCTACACTCACTTCAACATGTCCATGTTTTTCTGCTATGGGAGAGCCCAGAGCTGTACACAGGGCTCCAGATGTGCTCTTGTGAGTGCTGAGTAGAGTGGAAGGGTCACAACATCATTGAATATCTCAGATTGGAAGGGGGCCACAAGGATCATGGAGTCCAGCTCCCGTCTCTACACAAGACCACCCAAAAATCACCTCCCTCCACTTGCTGTTGACATTCTTCAAGAGCACAGCATGCTGTTTGTCACAAAAGTATTTTGACTTATGGTCAACTTATTCCACTCTCTGGTCCTTTTCTGTCATCTTGTTGTTGCAGTTGGCCCCAAGCCTCTATCCTTCCGAGGTGCCTGACTTTATATTTACCTTTGTTGAACTTCATGAGGATCCTCTCTGCCCATTTCTCCAGCACACTGAGGTAGCCCTGAGTGACAGTACAACCATCTGCTGCATCAACCACTCCTCAGTTTTGCATCATCTGAAAACTTGCTGAGGGTGCACTTTGTCCATCATTCAGCTCTTATGGCTTATTTTTTTTTTAACAAGTGGTATTGCTATGTACAAAAAAAAAGGGGGGAAAATTGGGCCTTAATCATAGATCCACCAGAGAGGCCAGTAAAAGTTGTAGATAACTGTTTCGCAGCAGGGAGGAGAATAGAGATGTGGCTGATGTTGAGCTGGGCAGATACTGTTTGCAGGTGTGCCTTCCTCATGTGTAAGTGCATTGTAGCTGCATCTTTGTGGCATCATAACTCGGCTTGTAAGTCCTGATAGAACCATGTGACTTGTGCTCGTTCAGAGTACATCTGTATGCTTCTGTACCATCACACTAATAATTCTTGTCCTAGGGTTAAATAATGAAGTGCCAGGTCAGGTGACCTTGCAGCTCAGAGGTAGATGTTTCAAGTTGCTTCTATGAAATACCACTGAGTGTTGCTTCCCTGTTCTTTCAGGGAGTATGCATATATAAGATGTTGCTTAGTAATACAATTTGCAAAGTATGCGGTATTAATACTGGTTGGTGGGACAATCAAGACTTGGATTTGTACAGTCATCTGTCTACCGATCCACACAGGAACCTTGTTTTTGAACCAAGGACAGAGAGGAGCTTTGGTGCCTGAGAATTTCCACAACTTTCAGAATCCAAAGTAGTTGAGGTTAACATATTTGGTAAGGTTAAACAAAATGCACCCTTAAGTAGCTTCTGCTGTTAATTGTTTTGAGCATTGATTCTTGTAGCTGTTAATCTGCTCAGTCTTCCATATTGCAGAGCAGTATGACTGACCCTAGCAATTTCAGAAAGACCAAAGGTGTCATTTGAAACATGCCTTGGGATATACGTTCATGAGCATACTAAAATAACCTTTCATGTTTTTTGCAGATACAGACTATTCGTTTTCCAGAATGTTTTATGGATATGAAGACGCAGATGATACTGAAGTGTATGAAGATGATCTTTATCGTGAGGAGTCATCCAGTGAGCAGAGTGTCGACAGTGAGGTGGAATTCCATCTCTACAGCCAAATCCACTATTCCCAAAATCTTGGTGAAATCAGCACAGTGGAAGTGACTGAAGAAGGTGATGTTGCAGGAGTCAAAGGTCAGAGTTCAGCTCCAACTGAGACGCTGCATGAAGACAAGAACGTCATTGAATTGCCCGACGATGATGTTCAGGTTTCCAACGACTCTGAGGTCATTGTCTTGTCTGATACACCAGATGAAGAGAGTGTTTATGAAAGCAAGGCAAAGAAGTCAACAAGCTCTCTAGCTCAAGGTAAAATACACACCCATCTAGGATCTTCCACACCAAATCATGCCAAAGCTGCTGAATGTGATACACTGCATCCTGCTGGATCAGACACAGAAATTCCAAGGCAAAGGAAAGGTGTTAGGGAGAAGCTTGCCTCAGTTAGTTCTGTTGGAACTCATGCCATCCAAGAGGTGATGGTAATAGATGATAGCTCAAGTGATGAGGAGGAGAGCATGATATCTGAAAGTGATGATGTCGAGAGTTGGATGCTTTTGGGATGCACTGCAGATGACAAAGATGAAGATATAATTTTGAACCTTGAAGGCTGCGGAACTCCAGGCAACAAAGGTTAGTGCTTTTTTTAATCACTTGTTTAATGTTCTGTATGTGAAGGGATTTGTCTGCAGTGATAACTGATCTTTTAAAAAAGATGTTGCAAAATGTTCTAATGTTTTTAAAGAAAGATAATCGGAAATCAAAATGGAGTGTGCAATGATGGATGGAAAACAACCATGATGAAGGAAATAGCCATTGATACTATCATTATTTCAGTAGCATCATATGTGTAAGTGTACTTTGTAAGGTGCTGTGAAAACAGCATTTTTGGTAGAAATTTAGAAGCAGTATCAGTGATCCTTCTTGTGAACTTTCAAATATTACTGTATATTTTGTAGTTCTAACAGTGTAGAAAGTTTGTGTGTGGTGTGAGATAAAAAGGAAATAAAAATGGTTTATTGTTGTAAACAAAGTAAATAAACTGTTTATTCTAAAAAAAAAAAAAAAAAAAAACACAGACATAAAATTGCATAACAACAAGAAGTTTGAAGAAAAATACTGCAGGGCAGGAAAATAAGTAGTGCTTACAACCCAGAAAGCAGAGTGACTCCTCTTTTTGTCTGATGACATTTCTGTCCATCTGACCCCTGTCTGCTTTGCCTTATTGCCCCTCAGCTGTGGGGAAACAAATGCTTTTCAAGTATTTGCTGTGTACCGCTAGACCGAAGGAATTACACCTGAAGAAGGGGATAAACTGTAACAGGAGTTGGGAAGGAATGAAAGGGGAGACCTAAACTGATTCTTCCTTCCCGAGAAGCAGATCGTGTAACCACTCCTTTGAGAGTCCAGGGCAATTTGGGCTGTTTGTCTAAAATTTACTGCAACTTTTTACGTGGATTCTGTGTTGGATAATTCAGAGAGGTTCACAATCACTAAGATTAACATCTAACATGTTGGTATTTTGTAAAATATTCTTCTAAGTTACTGTAGAAAATGCATTAATTCAGTGGCTAATGCAACAAATTTTAGATGCATGTTTGTAATAGTCACTTGTGTGGTTCTTAGAACATCAGTAGTATATTTCAGTTTTTCCAAGAAATAGATACCCTTAGTTGCACCAGCAACTAAAAATTCTTGTTCGACAATCATCTATGCTTTTTTCTTGCCCACCAGTTTTCTGAAGCACATAGATCACTTCCAGAGATAGCATCCCCTGACAGTCAAGAACACTATCTGAAGAAATGCTTATTCAGCAGTAAGACTAAACAGATAAGCTGCAGCAATGAGGACCTCAGCTAGATTTTCTCTTGTGTTTATATATGTATGTGTGTATATATATATGCATTTATTTATATATACATATATATATATATAATAAATGTGTATCAGAATTTTATTTGAAGCACATGTAAATGAGGAGAAAATGTTCTGTTGTGCTTGTCTGTAGGTTGATACTAGTAAAGTTTTTTGTCAGAATGGTGTTGATCATATGCCGGTACTAACCTGTTTGAGAAGGGAAATTGAGAAATTATTCCTTCAGTTCTGCTAAAATGTGTTTCTTGCCTGTAAACATTTAATAACTTTCCTCTTTGAGTTTTTCTCGTGTATGGTTTTACATAGTTACCCTAGTCTGCTGCTAAATAGACCGTAGTGCGTACTCAATCTTGGATGTCTGATTAATGAGCTTCAGAGATTTAAGAAATGCCTTCCTTGTTCCCAGTGCAATGCCAGAAGAGTGGCAGAACATACAGTTACTGCGCCAGAACCCCAGACAGCCACGTTATATTTATAATGCATGTAACTTTTTCTCCCTAAAAATCTTTTTGAATTACTCTAATATGCATTTACTAAGAATTATCTCAAAGTTGCTATATTTCATTAATATATTTCTTTTTATATTTTTGTATTGCTCAAAACTGAAGCTAATTGGTTTACATTTGTGTTTTTTTTAATTACTCTACCTCTTGGGGATCAAATGTCTGGGGCCATGTGTTGACTGCTGTAATAGAAATGCAGTTTATACATAGCATAGTTACTGCATTTTCTGGTTAGCTTATATTTTTCTCATTACTACCGGGCAGGCAAAAGACTTGGAGTCAGGTTTCTTTTACTCACTTTAGTCTGTGTATTTCCTCGGTTTGCATACCAAAATTGCTGATGGTAGCACTGAAGATTACCCAAAGAAAAAGAAGACAGAAAAATGTTTAAACAGTGTTTGAGACTTTAAGCATGTTTTACAATTGTATATATAAGCTTTGGAAACGTTATGCAATTAGTTTATTGCAATGATTATACTTAGCCCAAATGTTCATGTTATACGTAGTTTCTTTCTTTATGCTGTTCTAATAAAGGTGTACCGGTGCAAACTTGAGGGAGATCAATATACAAGGTTAATATCAGGAGACAGTTTTGCTAAGTTATGGCATGCTTTTATAACAAACGTAGTAATATGTTTTCTGTTCATATTCTTAGTTTTGACAATAAGCAATCCAAATTCAAGGCAGATAATGGAAGGAGAATTATCCTGTGCTATTTAAAGTTGTCATAATCTTCAGAATTATACTTGTTTCATTTAATTTGGGAGATGTAAATATTTTTGAGGTGCTTGGGCTGGAAATTATAGACAGTCACACAAGTAGCTTATAAATATTACTGTTCTTCACATACTCTGATTTTTATCCTCAAAGCAGCTTCAGAACTTCTTCACAATCCCTTCTTGCATCTTGCCTCACATCAGTGATGGCGTTACCAACAGTAATCTCATGCTTGGAGGTTTGAGGCATGCAGAACTTTTGTCAGCCACAGAAAGCAGCTTGGTAAAAAGGTCTGGTTTTGCACACACATCTTTGTTTTCATTAAAACTTTATACTTTCTACATATGTTTTATTTGCAGAAAGTCTGAATGTTTGCATGTTGCTTCTGATTTTGACCAAGTTAACACTGACATGTTTAAACCTGTGTGAAGTTCCCAGAACAGAGTGGCTCTGGTGCTGAGCCCTGACATACATACACAGTCTGAGGTGTGAAAGATACTGTGAAGCTGAGCTCCAGCTTCATCCCAACTTTCTCAACTGTGTCTGAAATTTCAGTGAATGCTATTCAAGTAGCACCAGTGCAGAAAAGTTTCATTCATCTGTTCTGCTCCCAACATACACAGTGGTGGTGACGTAAAGACAGCTTTGAAACATCTATGTTGTGTGTATTTGTATACATAATGAAAAGCTACAACAGCATCAAAATAGCTTTAGGGAACAAGAGCTATAAATCTTAATGTAAAGTAATGGTAGGTAATGTGATTATCAAACTTTACACAGCATCTCAAATTTTACAGACTGTAAAGGATTTCTTTGCTGAAACTTAAACATAAAAAACTTAAAATCAAAGAAAGAAAGGAATTTTAAAAAGTATTCACAAATTATTCTCTCAAAGATATTCTCTGATAATTCATTTGAATTATTTTGAGATGTGTTCACAGTTCTGTTTTTAGGGTTTTTGAAGAACAAGGCCAGATATTTAGGTGACTACACAGTATGTGCATCACTATTTTGAGAACTGTTGTATCCATACAGATGGGGTGTGGAACGTAGCGACTACTGAAGCCTTGCCTTTTACCTTCTCTGCAGGAAGTGCATATGGCTGTGTGAATGGGATAGATCTCCCGTGGTAGCGTTGTGGTATGGGTAGTGTCCAGTTTGCTTCATATTAAAAAAGGAACTGAAATGTGAACAATTCTCAGACTACAAGTGTAGCCACTGGTGTCAGTTTGTTTTCCTGCCTGAGAACCTGCAACAGAGATGCTGAGGGTCCACTACAGTCAGAAGTAACTGCTTGCAGAGAGGAGTTAAGCATATCTGCATATTCTCTTCATCTCCCTACTTCTTACTTTCCTGCCTTGCTCTAGTCTAACACCCTTGTTATATTTAGAATTCCTTATAAACAACTAACGTCGTTTCTCAATTCC
Organism: Aythya marila; assembly: GCF_965140915.1. Taxonomy (NCBI): domain Eukaryota; kingdom Metazoa; phylum Chordata; class Aves; order Anseriformes; family Anatidae; genus Aythya; species Aythya marila. The sequence continues at coordinate 87,259,117 of NC_139080.1, forward strand.
TCCCACAGAGAGGTCTTTTCTCTGTGTAGCATTCTAGCTTTAGTCACCTTCTGCTGTAACAGAAAGAGATGGTCATTTGCTTTCGCAAAGTGAACTCTGGTTCCTTGATTGTAACTTGAGATTCAACTGACCTTTTTTGTCTTCAGTTAATATTTTGAAAACTCTATCTGGTAAACAAACAGTGCTGTTAAAGTCAGATGAAAACTTTTTCTCCCCTTTATGCCCTTTTTCCTTTTTAAAAGGCTTTATATGCTTTTCACGGTTTTATTTTTGCTCATCTAGTACCATGGAATTAATTTTTAGTTTAGGAAAATTTCCAGGTCTTTGAAGGAGGGTTCTCCCCTCCTAGTTCTTTTCTGCATTTTGCACTAAGAGTATATAAGAACGTTAATTCCTGTAACTGGAAGTCTTTCATCCATTCCTTCATTAAAAGCTTTTTTTTTTTTTTTTATATGTGTTTCTTCTTCCATGTATAGCTGCAGTCCTAATCTCTGCTTTTTCTTTTTCTTTTCTTTTCTTTTTCCTCCCCCTTATGGCCTTTGGAAAAAGCTACAGCACCAGCCTATAGCCACCAAGGGGTACAGAAAACAAGTTACTTTTTTTGTGTTTCATCCTTTACCCACCCTTTATGGTACCTTTCTTGAAGAGGAGGGGCTAACTCTTTAGCACTCTGTGCTATGCAAGTTTGTGGAGTGTAGTTCATATGGTTGTTTTTGAAACCAAAGTGTTTGTAAAACTGCATAGAAATACACTTACAGGCAAAGGAATGTTTTCTTCTCTGCTCTGTGTTTGTTTTTTTGTTTGTTTGTTTTTTTTGTTTATTAACACTGTAGGAAGGCATTCAAAAGAGCACAGTACTGCATAACACTAAAGGCTGCTCTTACAAGTAACAAACTCTGGACCCAACTTCTTAGTACAGAGCATTGCGGTCAGATGCTCTTTGTGGTCATTGGTCAGCAGATTGAAAACTTCATTAGAAACTCTGGAGCTTTATTAGCTAGCAGCTTTGGCCGTTTTAAAATACTATCTTGAGGCATGGGCAGAATATGAGACAGTTTGACTGTCTCTGAGCATGTCTCCTGCATGGCAGAGATGCTGCCTGAGGACCCAGCACATGGTGATACTTCTCTTCCAGCAGCTGCTCTCAGACTAGGTGTCTGACTCAAGTCTTTATTCATGTATCGTACCCATTTAATTTGAGCACACCAGAACTGGGACAAAAAAGGGACTCTGTGCTATGGGTAACATTCTGTGCGTTTATTTCAGTATTTTATTTTGTGACTACATAAATGCTTTACTTCATATAGTTTAGCTCTGGTGAGAAGTGAAGGACAGAAGACTAAGAACAGAAAGTACAAACGTCTGCTGAAGTTCATAGGTTGTGGTTTTAATCTGTTTATCGAATCTGTCAATATATGAAGTAATATATGTGTTTTCTGACAGATTGACATCTTGCAAATGGTAAAGCACAAGCTTTTTCAGCTTCTCTGTTGAAAGTAGTTATGAAAAGGAAAGAGCAACTAAGGAATACGTTATTTTGTTTAAGGTGTGGAATTTGATATCTAATTGTGCTCCTACTGTCTTGTAAAACTGTCCTGTACAAAAGGAAGTCATGACCATAAAATGAAGTACAAGCTAGTGTTTCCAAAGCAGTTTTTTCATCTTTCCATTTTTCATCCCTTTCTATCATGTTTACTGGGTCTTGAAATCTTTCTAAGCACTGTTTTTTACCCATGGTAATAAAATCTCTCATTTAGTCAATGAAACTGTAAAAATGACATTATTTTTATTTTTTTTAATGGAGCTTGAACACTTAGTGAATGAAACCATAAAAAAAGACATCTAAATAATAATAGCAAAAAATAATTTGTAATAATTTTATTTTAGCCCTTCCCTACAAAGTAATATGAGAAGGAGTTTTTCATCAGCAGCTGCAACTAAGCAACTGCTGCTTATGAAGTCAAAATGGAAATAGGAATCTCAGATTAATTTAGCTTATTCTTTTATCTCTATCAGCCATGCTTAAAACAGAAATATCCTTTGTTTGCTATCTGTGTTTTAAGTGGTTTCTTCTAGATGTGTGACTGTTCTTTTTTTTTTTTTTTTTTTTTTTTTACCTCTGCATGGTACTACAGAGAGTATTCAAAAATCACACTACATCTGTATTTTTTCTCTCTCTGTTGTTACTCAAATCCCTTAGTGTATTTTTAAACAGTAAAAAAAAAAAAGTGTAAACTTATTTCTGGAGTGAGTGACAAAAACGTATGGTAAATTATGCTTTTCTTTAATCTCCCTTTGGCAACAAGTTTTGAACATTTGACCTTTGCAACATATAGTATTGTTTTGTGCTAGAATCTTGATATATATAAGACCAACTTACTTTTTAAAAATGAATGTTATTAGGCCATATAAAAACTTCTTAAAGAGCCATGGTTTCCTGCACATTTGGATGCCTGAGCTGTGAAATTTGTATGTGAAATGTTAGCAAAAGTGGCTTTCAAATTTAAAAATTATGTTTTGGGGAAAATTGGCTAAGCAATTAAAATATTTTCATTAATAATACCTAAGTCTGTGCTGCATGTCTTAACAGCAGTAAGACTCACTAGTGTGGCTCATGTACAAATTCCAGTGGCAGGAAGAAAAGAAGTGAGAGTTTATTTCTTGGTAATTACATCTGCTTCTTTTGTAAACTGCATGCTGACTTAGTCTTTCCTTGAGAGTCCTAGGCTTGCTAGGTGCTGTCGTTCAGTAGCTGTGGGCTGTGTTAACGTCTGCTCCGCTCCCCATTTTTAAGGGTTCACTGCAACACTGAGTAAGATTTGAACGCCACCTCAAGCAGACAGTCTTCTCGACTTTAGCCACCAAAGACTAGGCAGTTGGAGGGGGATCATCTGACAGAAAACAAAGCAACCCATGTCTCAGTGAGAAATTAATTTTCATTCGAAAACAGCCTATCGCAAGTCTTATTTTTCTCAGCGGTGGGAAGTGTTTGGCGCGCCGAGTGCAAGCACGAGCGTGCTTCCCTCTGCTTGCCACGTGGCTCCACCTGGACTTGGATCTGCTGGCTGCCACGGCTGCCGGGACAGCCTGCATCTCTGGGTCCTCAGGAGGTTTCCAAACCTGATGGAAAGCATGGAAGTCCGTCATCTTCCTCTTGAAGTTGCGTGTGCCTGTGCTGATGGTATTGCAAAGATGCCCTCTGCCGCGGCAGCGCTGCCTGTGTATAAAGTCTTGTGTTTCCTCCCATATGAAGTTACAGGCGTGCAGTGACAGTTTGTGACTACATGCTTGTTTTCACTAAATAGGATAAGTGTACAGAATTATGCTAGATCACACTGGCTGAATTTAAAATTAACATCGATGTCACCAAATTCGGTTTTTGTTTGTGTGCTCGAGTATTACTAAAATCCCTTATGAACTTTCTTTCCTCAGAACCGGGCCCCACTGAAAGTGGAGGCTTTTCATGTAGTTTGGGGGGTTTTCTTCTTGCTTTTGTTGGCTAGAACCTTAACATTACTTAAATGTAGTAGGAGTTCTTTGTGCATGAGTTACTATAACAGAATGCACCCTGGAGCTGTAATAAGCAGTGGGAATCCACCTACAGTTCGGAAGATACAGCACATGCATATGGATGTTTTGATTAAAGAGAAAAACTTAATCTTCTTTACCATGTAATGTGGATACACTCGAATCTCTTGATTATTTAAAAAAAAATAATAAAACTAATAATGTTCCTTTGTAAGTCTGTAAATATCTAGATTAAGTATACCTGCAACTTTAGCAGGCCCTTTTATCTGTACAGATTTCTCTGCCTATTGTGGACCTTAGCCGTAATTTAAATTTCCCATGCCTTTGGATTGCTGACTAGGTTTTCTGCAAGAGTGCCCATGCTTACATGGTCATATATTCTGGGTGACTTTTTCACTTTTTTTTTTTTCCCTCTCTCTCTTTTTTTTTTTTCTGTTCTGTTGGTTGTTATAAGGGTGTTTTGTTTTGTTTTGTTTTTTTCCCACTTCTGTCATCAGTTTGATCTTTCTTCCTTGTCCCTATTTGTTTGAATTTCTTACAGGTGGGGAAAAACCCTCATATTTCAATTGAACTTTTGAAGACAGCTGGGGAATTGATTCAGTCCTTTTAAAGGAGAAGTTTAAAATTGTTAAGTAATTGAAAAATGCAAGTAATTCAGAGGTAATGAACAATATACCAAAGATATAGGAGGACTGAAGGTTTTACAAAGGGAAAAAGTGAAGTTTGAGTTGTCCTATGGTAAAGCATGCAGATATGGGCATACAATAAGCACAGGGGGGAAAAAAGGTTTATATTAATGAATTTTTAAAATGATAAAATCTAGAGATTGGTAGAAGAAATAAAATGGTTAAATGCTAATGGGCTTCAAAACTGTGGGCAAAATTGATGTTCTTGGGAGTTTATAAGGGAGCAAAGATTTAATTTTGTGAGCCCTTTGACAATAATTGGCATGTTTCTGGAGAACATGAGGTTTCTTTACTGTTTTACATTACTCAGTCTGTGTCTTTCTGATATGAATGAGACTCACCATGAAGGCCTAAACTACAAGTGTGTTGAGCTACCATGTTGTTAAGATAGGCATGCATGCTGTGTTCTAGATAATATTGTAGGTTTCTACTAAAAAGCAAGGAAAACTTGAACTTTGATACCATCGTAATCACCATTAATTTTGTGACAGTTATATTCAGTGGTTTCTTTGTTTTTTAATCTGGAGGAGATGGGAAGTGAATTGTTAGAATATTGTATTTCTGTACTTTTGAGTCGTCATAGCACAAGCTAACTCATCCTGGGATGATTGTAATGCTTATCTTTATGCTCTGTTAATGTATATAACTGATTTTTGGAGTATGCTTACAAATACTGTATTTATTTATTTATTTTTTTTTTTACTGTATTACATATGTAATGACACTCTTCCAACAACATTTACTAGGCAGGAATTGTGCATCCACAGACAAGGACTCGCTATATGCAGATGCACATATCGTGTTACTCATCAGCAGTGAGCCGACAATCTGATATATTTTACCGTGAATGCAGTCCTGAGCTTTCTTTCACTTTCTTATTTGGCTTCTTGTTTCCCCTCTCACAGTACTAAAACAGTTTCTAATCTCCAGATGTAAGTCGAAGTAACTCCTCAAATCTATACAGAAACTGCTTTTTTGAGTGTTTTTTTGTTTTGTTTTGTTTTGTTTTTTTTTTACCAGACCCTGTCAAGTTGCCTGATGCTCAGTTTGCTCAAAATATCCTGGGTTTCCCAGGAAACTCTCTGCACTGTCTAATGTTTACTCTTCTGATGTGCCAGTGAAGAAGCAGAAGCCCTGTCTGTTTTAGAGAAGTTAGGAGAGGTGAGGTTGCCTGCCACCTCCGAATGTTGAGAAGAGAAATTGCAGATGGAGAGTGTCTCAGAAGTTTTGTATGGACAGTTCCACTTCTGTACTCAGAGTCTCCAGTTAATTGTGTAATTTCTGGTTAATATGCAAATTTTTTTGCAGTTGCTGAATTTAACTTTAAGCTTTTTCCTTTTGTATGAAAATTTTTAGCACTGGGAATGTTCCAAGTGTGCAAGGCTGAGCCTTTTCTCACTTTGTATAGTGGTGTTGATGTTTGTTTTTCTTTTAATATCCTTCCTAATGTCTCTTTTTGCACTTATGCAACAGTGCTTAGTGTCTTGAATATGTATTGGGATGTAAAGGCATTGTTAGAAGTGAGAAGATAAAAGCATTGTCTATTTAGCTGGTCTTGTGGTGAATATGGTGTTGTATGCCTTATGTTACAGGAACAGTAAAGCTATCACCCACACATTATAGAGAATAACATGAAATATGCATTTCAAATGGTTGTTGAAATTGTTTTGTAACCAGCTTGGCGTTAGTTCTGAGAATTACTTTTCTATCCTTGTACAATATCAGGTTTGATACTTTGTTTTTTCATTGTTTTGATTACTTTTGAAAAGTGTAGGTGATGGCAGACACTTGCAGGCACAGAAAACCTCGTTACATATGTCATGTCCTTGTGACAGACAAAACTATTCTTTGATGTGGACAGATTTAGTTGCACTTTGTTGTTGATTTTGTTGCATGGGCTGTTGTGACATGCTTTACTTCAATTGGAGTTCTGAGACACGAGAAACAACAAAGTCCTCGTCTGGCATGCTGAATAGTTTATAAATATTTCTCCATCAACTCCTTTAAAAAAAAAAAAAAAAGTACTCACACAAAAAACCCACCCCACACAGCACCAGCAGAGTGAGAGGTGCAGTAGGGGTAGGAGGGGGGAACGGACGGGGACGGTGTGGGGGAAGAGAGAGAAAGACTGACTGCCAGATGCTTTTTTCGGTCTCTTTTTGAAACTGTGCATGGTGAGACACTATAGAGTTTTCTCTCCTCTTTTAAAGCAGAGGCTGTGAAGCACTTGGTGCTTTACAGCCTCTGTGGTGACAGTAATTGCTTTAACATTGCACTTACTTCCCAGTCTAGATACTGCTGTGAAGGTAAGCCAGTAAACTGATAACCATGTATCTTGTACATTTAAAACTTGCGCTTCCGAGGTCTGGGGATTTCCCCCTCCCCCCATAGCAGCGGTGGGCTCAGAGCAACTCTCATGAAATGTGGCTCTTTGCTGTGTTCTGTGTAACTCAGATTTGGGATTGCCTAAATTATGTCTATAAGTATATGTAAAAACGTACACACATGTAAACATAGATACGTCTTTATTTGTATGCATATTTATCGATTTGTGTGTTAAGCTTCAGCTTTTCCATTTTCATTGTGTTCGTGTGGAATATCTGCTGTGTAACTTCAGAAAACCAAAGTGAAATAAGTCAGTAAGTTTGAATACAGATTTCACTAATATTTTAAAATATCTCTGAGATGGGAAGCAGTATTTCCTGTCTTTATGGAGATAACTGAAGTCTGTGTGGTAGGCTTCCAAGTGTGATAGCCCAACATAAAATAGAATTGTTCCCTGACTCTTACTTTTGGGGCATATAAAATTTCTTCCTTATTTTATTTGCACTGCTGATACTTCTAGAACTAAAACTGAGTGGAGGTTTACTAGAAGTACAGCCTTGCAGAGGGATTTTCTCATTGGATTTTTAATTATAATTATTTTGTTTTAGCATAAAATTCAAAATAGCAAAGAAGAATATGCATTTAAGAAAGCAAATGATTAGAAAATGAGTATCAGCAGCCACAGCAGAGAGACAATTCAGCTGGCATTTGTAGTGTACTTGTACATCTCCCTGCACAAGTTGTTCTGTGGTTGTTTCTTTTAGTGAGTTGCTAGTGAAGAAAGTTTATTCTCTGTGTTTTGTTAAGTATGTCCATGCTGGCTCTCATTTTTAAGGTGGCAATGCATCTGTTTGTGCATTTGTATCTTACTTTTTTTTATCTACTATTAAAAAAAAAAAAGTAGTTTGGAATATTTTGAATTTCTAGCAAAAAGTTTAAAATATTCTAGTGATGATGCTATATCTTGGTGTCAAAAATGGATCCATATGTGTTTTGTTTTTTTTGTTGTTGTTAGTTTTTAGCAGTAGCCTTGTAGTAGGTGGAACGGACACTGTTTTACCTGCAGTTTCTCTAAAAACTGAGTGATTTCATTATGGCTTAGACTCATAGCTTTCTAAAACAAAACCAGAATGTTTTAAGCAAGGTGAGTAAGCTCTGAAGGGGCAGATGGGGAAGAGCCAGCTCGGTCATTAGCAGAAGAAACGTCTCTCGAGTCTGGCCAGCTGTGGGCGTGCAGGCCTTGCCGCAGCCCGTGCTGCAGCGCTGGGCATGCCGCAGCCCTGTGGCCTGTGCCTCCACACACCAGCGGCCTTCCCTGCCATCCCGCCTGGGACCTGCAGCTACCCAGGCAGCTTCGCCTGCACCGCTGAGGTGCTGGCTTCCCAAATTTTGGGCAGCCGGTGCTGCAGCCGGGATGTCATTTTATAGGTGAAGGTGCTGGAGTGCACCTGCTATGCACAGAGGTTGTCTGACACGGGGTGAGCCCACCCCTGGTGGGGCAGCCACGGAGGTCTCTCCAGACTGGACGGAATTGGTTAAACTTGCAGGGCCGGGGTCAATGTCAGGGTTACTCATGCTGTTCTTTTCGCCCACTCGGCCAGAGATGGCTGTAAAGCAAGTCTTTTGCTTCTCTTTCCGCGTGACTATTAACAGGATTAAATGTAAGCCATTGTGTACTTTGTACCAATTAGTTTCTCATCTGAGGGGTTCATTATGATTTTTTTCTCTCCTTGTAATATTTTTTTCACTGATTACATTTGTGGAAGACTCAAAGGACAGGTTTCTGGAGCTGTGTCCTGTGTGTATTATTGTTGCCAGTTTTGTTCTCAAGTTTCTAAGATAGAAGCAGCATTGCTGATAGACAATTCTGAACCGAAGTATTTACTCTTCACCTTAAAAACTTCCTGCATTTCAAATGGTTGTTACCATGTTACCAACTTCAGAAAGTAGTAAAATAGCAAAAAGACAGTTTTTGGCAAGCTTCTTTTAATCACACTTTCCTGGAGGTCTTCACTGAGGAGTTTACACATCAGTTATTTATTTTGGCCTCCATGTTAAAAATGTAATATAGTTTTAAATACAAATGACAGCTTTGTGTTGTACATTAGTGATAAAATTTTATTAGGGCACATATCCATCTCTAAAGGACAAAAGCTGAAAAATACTTCTTGTATGGAAATACATGTTTGAGAATCATTCTTCACTGGACGCAGTTAAAAGAGCACATGAAAATATTTCAGGTACTTGATGACGTAAAACACAATCATATCAAACTGGGGGGAAAAATGAGACTATCTTGTTTTCAGTTTGTGTTGTTTAAGCACTGAAAAAAGAAATAAATGCAGAGGAAGAAAGTGTGGCAGGTAGCTGTTAAGTATTTTGTTGCAGTATGAAAAAGTTAGGATACAGCAATAGTATAAGCACTGGACCTGAGTGTAAGAGTATATGCATATAGACAGATAAATAAGACTGCCCGTAGAATTAGAATGACTTTTTGTAAATTAAAGTTCTTAAGTTGATAACTGGTTTTAAGCCTGCAAATTACTTACTTTTAGTGTATTCATTTAACGTAAAACCTACTCAGTTGACTTGTTTAGTGTTCCACATGCATCATCAAAGAGAATGCACCTTCAAAGTCATCGTCCTCCCTCCTTTTATTTATATTTCAGTATTTCAAAGCTTGACAAAATGTCAGGTGCTTTGTGAAGCTTAAAGTCTATAGGAGCAAGCAGGAACTGAATTCTTTCCAAAATACAGATTTTCTATTCTTACTTTAATTACAGTGCTGTTAAAACAAACAAACAAAAAAAAAATTGATTTCTAAGGATAGCTTCATTGAAACTTTTATTTCTCTTTAAATCAGCAAATATGTCTGTTTTTTTGAATCTGAGAACATTTCTGAGTTCATGTTCTTACGTGACCATCTCAAGCAGTATCTTATGGAGAGAACATTTTTTCAAAAAATATGACAAAAATGAGAAATGCACCGGGAATTGTTGTCAGTAGTTCAGAAATTATACTGCTGTAAGAACAACTAATTCTGTGTAGATTTATTTTTCTGTAGTTTCTGTGAGAACTTAAAGAATGCAGTGGAAACACAATAACTTCTCAGCATAGGTGGGTTAAAACATTAACAGTACCTTGTCCGTACAGTACAGTTACTGAGATGCCCTGGTGTCAAATAACAAAAACCTAACTGTCCTTGCTGTGGAAATTGTATGTATTCCCATGCAAGTCTTTATTACTCATAGTGGTATTAGCACAGTACAGGTATTAAAAACTATGCCTTAAGTAACTTAGAGAAGTGGTAAATTTGCTGTGATAACATCATGGGGTTTTATGTTTTTAAGGCTAACCAACGGAAGTAAGCAATCCTTTATAACTGATCTTCTCTGGGGTGATTATGCTGGTTTAAAATTTGATTGTGACACTTGAAATACACAGGAAAAGTGAAATAGGATCACTGATTTATAGTCTTACTTTTAGTAGCAGTAAATGTGACCGTTATCCTGATTAGAATCTGTCTTCTGCCTTTGCAGCTATGTGACTGACCAAAGTAGACCCCTCAGAAGTTTTCAGTGTAAATCAGACTGGGAAGTAATGAAGATCTAAATAGTTGTACTGGAAGCAGATAACTGTTTTGTTATATCAAGTTAACTAATTTATTTTTAAATGGCATAGGTACTGCTAATTATGGAAACATGAAAATTATTTCTAAGTGTAAATAATACAAGGAAAAAGAGAAGAAGGGAAAATGTTAATCCATTCTGAATGTGAAATTTGCTATGTTAATAAATTCTTTTCATTTTTGTCTCCAAAATGTAAGTCTATTATTGTGATGTTGAGGTTTTTTAATAAAACACCATATAGGATACAATTTGGTATGCAATGAATGAAGAATTAGAGTCTGTTCAAACAATTCTCGTCCAAAAAAAAAAAAAAAAAAAGAGGAAGAGAAAGGAAGAAAAATCAAAATGACATCAAGGAATCCATTTCAGACTCTCGTATCCTGCCTTCATACTTAAAATTTTAAGTTCTCATTACCATTCAGTTGCATTGGGGTTAACTGTCCAAAATTAGGATGGGTGGTATGAACAGAAATATTACCATTGCTTATGGTTGAAAATAGTTGATTACTGATGTTGTTAAGCAAACTAGCATACAGGTCAATGTTGAACTTCCATATTCAGCTATCAAATTGATTTATTTTTAAATCGCGTGCTCAGTACTAATCATGAAAACATGAAAATTATGATGTCCAAGCATGTTAACTCTACAAATCTTTCTTATTATACACCTTGTTTTTCATCTCTTCAGTTGAAGCAGTGAAGTACAATTTTTATGTTAAAAATAAAAATACAGCCAGTCCTTTATTTTTGAGTATACTTTGTACGTAGTCAAACGGGTAAAGAGAAAAAAACAAAAAACAAACAAACAAAAAAAACCAATATTTTCCATCCATGATCTAAGAGTGTGTTTTTAATTCAGAAGCTGAGGTTGTTTTCACCCTGTAAAACTGAGAATGGAATGTCTGAAAAAGATACCAGAAAAAAAGATGGGAATGTCTCTTCTTACAGCCCACCTAAAAATATGATTCTTAATCATTTACATTTTAACTCTGAGTTTTCTAAAAATGTATTTTTTTTCTGAACACATAGTTATAAGGAGATACAAACAGAGCACTTCCAATAATATTTATACAAACTGTAGTATAAGTGTAGAACTTCAAAATAAACTTTCATGGTATCTTTCCTGAAGCCATTGTTACCTCTATGCATTTTATATCTACGCACAAATTTAATTAAAATTCATCAATTTAATTTTGTTTACAGCAAAATCCTTACATTTATGCATGTAAGGTATTTCCAAATGTGCAGATGTTAAATATAAAACATTTCAGATGGTGTATCTGTGAAGAGAGACATCTTATTTTTTCCTTAAATTTAAATATAAAAACTTAAATGCAAAAACCACAGTTGTGCTAAGTTGTTAATACCAGAGACTGCTAATGAAATATTAGTGCTAGTAAGTTCAGCTGCATTCTGTTCTGGACAAATATATCAATGGATTGAAATGCACCAGAAAACTAGATGAAGTGAATTTGCAGAATAATAAGCTTCTTGCATTTAAATAATCTTCTTAAAGTAGCAAAAATAGAGAAATATAATTTCCAATTTTATTTTGTTCTTATTTTCTGCTGCAAAAAGATCCGATGAGTTTAAGTAGGAAATGTTGTTACAAATGGTATATGGAAATACAACCATGGTTAGGGGTTGATTCATAGCAGGAATAACCACTTTATGGATTTTCTCACCATTAGCACTTGTATATTGAAAAGTACTCCTTCAAATGTAGTTTTAACAGTATGCAATAGATACCTTGTGAAAATTTTCCATGATGTAACTGAATGACAGTACGAACTACTAAAGCATAACTTCTGAAGTAACGGTTGCTATTTCTTCTTTGGTTTAACTTTTTTAAGAAAGATTCTTTACAATTTGTGATGATCTTTTAAGAACTATAAATATATAGAAAGGAAACAAATACAATCCTTGTTTGACACATTTTTAAAAACATTTACAATAATGGTGATTATTGTGTTTAACAGAAAATTCTTCTTTTGTTGTTGTTACACTTACTAAAGTAATGAATAAACAATCCATAATTGGGCACAAGTTATTTTGAAAGCTGAAGAATGATTGAATTTCTAATATATCTACTGTATTTGGGTGAAATTTAATTTTTAGTTTTATTAGTATAGTAAAAATATATAGATGTGGAAAGATGTTTTATATATTAACGTGTGGTATCAGGATAGTTGTTTGGTTCATTTTGATACTGCAGTGTTTTATCCTTTGTATATGAAGATAAATCAAAAATCCAAGGGAAAAAATAGCGCAAGTTGTTGGGCTATGTAAGCTGCTTAAAGTTTTTTGAAGGTTTCTGTTTCTTACATTTAACAGTAGCTGGGTATATCAAATGTGAATGTCCAAGGCTTACTTTTATTGCCTTACTAGAGATTATAAAGCTAGGACATGTTTAAGTGATGAAGAGGAATCTACTGTAGTTATCAAACAGGCTAGCATTTGGAGGCAGTCCTCTACAAGTGCTCTTTCGTCTCTAAGACACAAGTGAATTTGTAAATGCACTGTCCTGTTGGATTAAATTCTTGCCACAGGTCACATTCTCTTGTAAATGTTCAGTCATCTCTTTGACTTTCTTTAAAATGAGATTACTGTTGCTTTATGCATTTCAGAATGGTGGCATTTTAACTAGTCTGTTGGGTGGATTCTTGTGGCTTACATTATTGATCATCTTTGTTACAAAAGAGTAAGTCTGCTTCAAAAAGAACTAAGGGTAACTTGTCATGCACTGCAAGAGGTGGAAAATAGTGATCTAGGCCACTAATTTTCCTTAATTTCTAACTTGTGTGCTTGCTTTTATAGTAAATGTAAATGCACTGGTAGTAGGCTTGCTTAGTTTAGTGGCTTTTCACTGATTTCTTGAAGTGTTCTGGGGACCTGCAATAAAATGTAGACCATACTGAATGTCGTCCAAACAGCATCTTTTGTCAGCGTGCTCTTCTGTCAGTCTTGAATCCTCTGAACATCATTCTCATTAGTTCTCAAAATTAATCTGGTAATTTTTTCTAGAATACCGCTATTGAACAAATACTTTGAACAGTTGCCCCAGTTTAGTTATACTTCTCTAGACATAAGTCTTGGATTGAACTCTCTGATTGTAAAAACATGTGCTTCTTTCATTATTTGCTAGAGTTCAGCAAAAATAGAAAGTGAACAGATAAAGGAATTGCTGACTGCCAGCAACGGTGGTCAGTCAGTCTTGTTGTCTCATCCCAAATGTCAAATACTTATTTTTGATCTTAAAAGACTCAAAATGTTCCTTCCAGTTTGTCTCCTCTGCTCTTCTTTTAATTTACTTTTTCTGATTAAAAATCTTACAAGTTTAACCACTGAGTTAAAATATCGAATAGAGAAAATGTCCTCTGCTAATCTTACCACAAGCTTTTCATTTCCATGTCCTTGACCTCAAAGTAATCCCTTGAGATAATTTCAAATAATGAGGAATCATCTTTGGAATTGCTTTTGCTTTGGAATTACGCAGGTAACATTTTTGGTTACATGTGTGATAGTTTGAAAAATTTTGGTGTATTTGTTGTTTAATTGGAATACTGCCAAAATAGTGTTTTTAAATTATTCATACATTTTGAAAACTAAGATGAGATGTCAAAAGCAACAAGTATAGTGGATTTGGTCACCCTGAAGTGTATGTTAGTTACCACACCAAAATTTAAGGGAAAAAAAAGAAAGGAAAACAGTAGTTAAATGTCATTTTGTGGTTATAGGTTATTTTCCTTGTCTCAGGAAAGGGAATCTTCTGGGTTTTGCTGAATTTATGAGGTTGCATTGAACGTTGTAATGCTGACATTAGTGCTGCGTTTATTCATGGTTCTTGATGTTTGTTGAATGGAAGCAAAGCAAAAGCATTTTTGTCTAGCCCTTCATCTGAGAGTGTCAGCTGATGCCAGCAACTCTTTATTACAGAGGGCATGCACCATCCACCAAGGAGATACTACTGTTCAAATAATTCTGAATTCTGGTCACCTTATTTGTAGTGCTTTTTGACTCTGTCCTTCTGGAGGATGAGGTGGGAGGTGGTAAACAGAGCTGTAGATGAATGCTGATAACACAAGTAGTTTTTGTATAAAAGACGTGGTTCAGGTTAAGTAGTTGATCAGAAGAAGATTGTTCAAGGGTAGGTTTCACTGGCTGTTGTTAAAGGTCTGTGACAGCAAAATTTTTTGAGAACAGATGTGGTGCTTCGGGATTGGCTTAGTGGTAGGTAGTGCTTAGTTAACAGGTGAACTAGGTGATTGTGGAGGTCATTTCCAACCTGAATGATTCCATGAATCTCTGGTTCTGTAATACTCTGCGGACAACAGAAGTATGTAAGATGGCACCTGGATAAGCTCAAGATCTGCCTTAAAATCACACAATCATCGAATATCCTGAGTTGGAAGGGACCCACAAGGATCATTGAGTCAACTCCTGGTACCACACAGGTCAACCCAAAAATTCAGACCATGTGACTCTTGTTCCCTTTTTCCCTCCTTTGGGGCCATGCAGGAGTGGTGGGGGATAAAAGAGGCTGTTTTCTTTCTTGCAGATGCTTGAAGGGTACAGAACGTGCCCCAGTCTGGGCAGGAGTCAGGCAGGGCCATGAACCAGAGCTCAGGTTGAAGTTTGCTTTGTGTGGTGGCAGCTGCAGATGGTTTGCTTTGCTGCTCAGTCCCTTCCTATGCCCCATACAACAGGCAATTGGAGTATAAAGGTAGGAGAACTGAGGGTAGTTGCACCAGCTCCATGGGGCAAGGCTTTTCTTTGTCTTCTTGGGAGAGTCTATGTTGACCAGTTGGCATTACGCAGTCTGAAAGCTGGCTGCAGAAGAAAAAAAATCGAAAAAGAGAGGATTCTGCTGCAGCTCCAAGGTGAACATTTGTTTGGGACTTGGGTGGATACGAATGGAATGGCAAGCAAGGCAGTGACCAATCCAGAAAGTGAGCATTTTTCACAGGTGATGCCTTTTCTTCCTCATCTGAAGGCTCTATCTGTGTTTTAAATGGCTGCTTGGATTAGGTAAAAGATGCTTGGATTAGGCAACCAAGCCAGTAGAAAAGCCTGGTGGTGACATATCACAAGGTGTTTTGGAAACAAAGTGCGGAATGTGGAATGTCACTTAGTTCCAGGGAGATTCAACAGCTCCAGCTGTTGAATTAATAGACATATGAGAACCAAACGTGTTCCCTAGGGATCTGGTTTTAGGGTGGCTGGTGTGGCACAGAGCACAGTGGCATGGAATTTGCTTGAGCATGCTTGAGCCTATGTTACTAAGCCCACCAAGAACCGAAGTGCAGCAGGACTGTCCGAGTGCCTCTTCTTTAATGAGCTGGTGCTGTTGGGGTTCCTACATTTTATGGTGGCCTGAAATGTCCATACTGCTGAACTGGCTTTAGAGTGTTCGCATAGTGATATGCCTGACCTGAACAAATCCTGATAAGCTTGAGCTTTGACTGCTAGCTATGTCTGATGTGGTTAATTTCTCGTCTACAATGAGGCGTTCAGTGGTAAGTGGGAAGTAACTCTGCTAGGGGTAAGGATTCAAAATTCTGTAAAGCTCTGTCTTCTCATGATGGTCTTCTGCACTGCCTTCTTCTGCATGAGGTTCTTCTTCTGTTTTGTCTTAGGTACGAAATGTCTAACTGTTCTCAGTCACATGCCTCTGCAGGTTTGTTTAGACAGTCCAGGTTCTGCATCACAGAATGGCTTGGATTGGCAGGTAGTGCACTGCTGTTCCTGTAGTGATGCGTAGGTTATTCCTTAACCTGCGGGTGGTACAAGCAAAAATGATTTGAAGTTGGATCTTACATTTCTACAGTGCTAGAAAATTCAGTCTTGTTTTTTTTTTTTTTTTTTTTTTTTTTATTGGTGTTTGTGGTATATTACTAGCAATGCACATATGCATGTCATGCCTAAGAACAAAATTGCAGTAAATACGTAGACATGTAAATTGTATACCTAAATAAATGGAAGAATTTCCTGCCATCAGCCATCTATTGTTTGGTCAAATAAATGAAGAAGACAGCTCAAGGAATCCTGTTATCAGGCTCAGATTTTGAACACAATGGGTCTTAAGTATAGCAAGTTTCTTGCATTCATTTATGCTTGGAAAAGCAGAAATCCATATCAATGATCTCTGATGTCATAAAATCTGCTTTGCTTTGGGAAGAGCATGTCTTTAGTAGGGACCCTTTGTTATTAAATGGAAATGGACGTACAGTGCAGGAAATCCCAACAGGACAGGTGTAATTTTAAGGCTCTAGGCTTTTAGTTTAAAGAAATTTGAGTATTATGTTGTCTCGATATTTAAATGCCATAGTGCAGAAGTTTTCAGTGCATTTCGGCTGGACATCATTGAAGCAGTATGAAGACTCATGCAGAAGCTGTTGGTGGCATTGAAGACTTGTAAAATGAAGATATGCACTACTTGGAAGGCATGTTTTACAGTAAACTCAGGAATGGTTAGAATTTTATACTGAATTTTTTAAAACCGTGGACTTTGAATACAATTTGAAACACTGCATTCCGTCAACAAATCTTGTCTTAAATAGGAGTTTGAGGTATTCTTGAAGGCATTTTAGGTGTATACATGCTAATTTTTGTCCTCCTTTATGGAACTACATAACTTATGCAGTTATCATGATGAGTTAAGCATATTAATTCTACCTGTATGCCATGAATATTAGTAAAATAAATGTCACCTGTTCTTATGTTTTAAGAAACCACAGACCATAGCATTTTCCTCTAGCCCTCTTCTGTATTCACAGTCTTTCCAGTTCCCTGATGGTGGAGACTGGGTTAGTTACCACAGCCTTTTTTTGCTTCCACCCCTCTGTATATCCTTCTGGTAAGAAATACTGCAGGAGTCCAAAATTCAATACAGCCAACCAAATCAGTATGTAGTATCTACTTGTATGTGTTGTGGTAAAAGGAGCAGAGAAATAGTATGAGGTCAAGCTGCACAACTTCTAAGTTGTCTGTCCTTTTGAGAAGTGTATTGTGTATTAACCTGACAAAATCCTGCTTGCCTGCTTGCCCTTTAATGCTGTGACGGCTCTTAGTAAAATGCAGGCCTCACAGCCTTCCCCCTTGTGACATGGGTGGTCCTACCTGGCTGCTGAAGCAGCTGCCATGATTTGTATGTACTTCATTCATCCTCTGCACAACTGTGTCCTTTTTTTTTTTTTTTTTCCAAACCACCTGTTTCTCTGCCCAGAATGAACTTTTGAACATGTGGAGAGAAGAACACCAGAAGTTTCTCAGGGAATCCATACCTAGTGATGTGAAGAGAAGTGTGAAAGATTTGGAATCATGGCCTGAGCAAATTATCTGGACAGCAGCTTAAAAGATGGAGATATCAGACTGTTTGTCAAGACCAGAAAAGTAGATGTTTCAGTAATCAAGAAGCAAGATGCTTAGGGTGTGGACAATATCTTTTTGGACAGAGGGAAGAGTGTGTTCTTCAAGTGGTGGAAAAATAGGTGAGTTTGGCATAGACTGGAAATCTGGGTGCCTGGAGCTCACTGAGTGGCACCCAGGCTGCTGCCAGAGTAGCAATACTGTACTCAGTGATTGCAAAAGGAGCAAGAAGACACTGTGTGGATAGAAGGAGTAAGACCTGTGTTTTAACCATAAGCTGATGGCTATATAGCCATGAGAAAGGATTTCAGAATGATAACTTGATCTGGGAGATGCCAAAAGCTTAACTGACTGTGAGTTCTCATCTTCTGCTGTTGGCTTGCCTTGTGTGCAGTGCATCTTTGTGAGTCCACCTCAGCTCAGGCAGAGCTAGTCATGCCCTTAAACCTGCTCTCCGAGGGGATTCTGCAGCCTAGAAAGTTGTCTAATACTGGAAGCAGTAGACCAGGTCCCAGCTCCAACCCCAGGCCAGAAGGAGAGCTGCTGAGCCGGGGTAAACGCTGTATTTCACAGGTGTCAGACATGCTGGTAGGAAAAAGCAGGCCACAGCCCCTGTCCTTTCTGTCTCCACTTTCTGGCAGCAGACCTTCTTCTCAGGTGTGTTGTTTTAAATCCTGTCAAGGCCTTAGTCAAGAAGTATATTATGATAATTTTCTTTTAAGCACAGGTCAGTTTGGGGAGTTGTGGTATAGAGCCTCAAAAGGCATGGGTCAGATGGCAGTGTTGCAGAAATACAAATTTATCCAGACATGCTATATCCTTGCCCACAACCAGGGTAAGTGCAGAAATCCTCATTGTAGGCCAGACAAAGCTGACTTATGTATGCTTTCTGATTCTGGTGGCAAAAAGTTTTTCTCAGTTTGAAGTGGGTTTTAGTTATTTCTTGGGCTGTTGTTCCAATGCTTACCTGATGCTTAAAAAAGTTAATTTGATTATTTAATAACAAGGCTTTCTGAATCCAACCAAAGATCTTATGGAGCTAAAATATCCCTAGTTTTATTTTTTGTTTGTTTGTTTGTTTTTAGAAAAACAGTACTAAAACTTTGCAAAGATTTTAGCAATGAGTAGGTCTTCCATGATAAACTAATGTTAACTACAGAAATTACAAGGGACAAATCTTCTCTCATCTGCTTAAATTTATATCCCATAGTGACTTTACACAATGTCCACGCAATCAGAAGCTCCATTTATGATACAATTCTAGGCAACGCTCATTTGCTATTTGATCCATTATGCTGTCTTGATCCCATCAGTTATTGATGAAAGCAAAGGTCTCCATAGTGGTCATGTATCAGCTGAGTGTTCCCAAGGCTGGGATTGCTGTTCTCTGTAGATTGCCTTCCTTCTCTGAATTTATCTCAGTGACATAGGTGAGACCTCAGGCTTTCGTAGCTAAAGGTTAAAAGCAAACGATCATCTACTGCTTAAAGAAGTGGGGGAAACCTTAAAGAATATCACAAATACACCATTTTTATTAGTGTAAGTAGTGTAATTTTGCTATTCATTTAAATACAACAACTGGTGTATTTTGTATTCTGCAAGCAATGCTGTTTACTCAGCACGCAGTTTGATTTTCTAATCTTAAGTACATTACTAAAAACATTGAAAACATACTTGCCCTTAAAGTGAACAAGGTAGCAAAGTATACACAGGAGTGGACTTAGATTCACTTGTCTCATGACTTCTGTTTTTTTCTGTTAATACTGTAAGATAAAAATCAGTTGCAAGAGTAAAACTTTTGTGTTTTGTTTTGTTTTGTTTTGTTTTTTTTTCTTATATTCACTGTCATTTCTGAAATCTTGGCTACCATACTTGAAGTGGGGCAATATAGGTAAGTGTAGTAAGTAGTAGGCAAGTATAGGTAACACACTAATAGTTTATTCTGAGAACAGCAGCATCTAACGGGGGCATGAGCTATTAAATCAGCCAAATGAGTGAAAATCTCTTTATTCCTATGTTGCAGGTATCCCCTTAAACCAAATAAATACTGTTTGAACTGAAGGAAAAGTGCTATGCTGCTCTATACAGTAAAAAATGGCATGTAGAAATAATGGTAATGAGAAACAATGGGTGGGAGAAGAAGCTCAGAGAGTCCTGTGCAGACAACAGAGTGTAGGTTTTCCCAAACTGCATACATAAAATAATTTTCTTTCAGTATCAGCCATAACTGTGAAGTCAAAGTAGTCATATGCTATAGAAACCTTTCCTCCAAAGCCTTAGAAGATAGTCTGATGCTGTATTACGATGGTCTAGCACAGGTTCTTGAAGCTAAAATTCTTTCAGTAAGTTTCTTATCTTTAGGTGTGGCACTGGGGTGGGGAATCTATGTAGCATGAATTAGTTTTACATGGTCTGCTGGATTTACACCGGTTGTTGGCATGGAGGATTAAGTGCAGCTGTGCCACTGAAACACCTGCAGCTCGTTCTTAGTACTACTCCATGCATATGATGTTGAAGTCAAAGTCAGAACAAAAGTAAAGGGTATACCCCTTGTCTTACCTCATTTCTACAAGTGCCTTCCCTTATTTAATCTTTTCTTCTTTAGAGTAGTTCAGGCTTACAGAAGTACAGGAAAATAGGGTATGGGTGTGTTTAGTTTTTGTCCAAATTAGTTTCTGAAGCAAACACTGCATTTCTGAAAATGAGGAATAAATGTGAAAGCCATGGGTCCATGCTTAGTTTTTCACTTCTGGAAGACATCAAAACAGTTTTACAGGTCTGAGCAAGCAGATATTTTCTAAAATGTATCTTAGGTAACTGAAATCCTCCTACGTGTATAGCTTTTTGCTGTTTGGTCACAGCTTCTAAGCTTGTACATCTCAAAGGCGTCTTTCCCGACTCTTCCCATTCAAAAGAAGCACAAGGTTCTTGTTTACTGCTTCAAAATGGGAACCATTTTCAGAGCAACTCCTGAATACCTATGTCTTCCAGTGAAACATCTGATTTCAGGAAGGATAACTGAAGAGTAAGAGTTTAAACAAATGAATCTTAGAATTTGGTGGTAGTTTGTTTTTGGTAATGTTGCTACTAATCACAGCTACAATTTATTTTGTCATTAATATGTCACTATAATGCTGTACTGTGCTTTTTAAAATTATTTCCTTATTTGGGGAAGAAACCAATTTTAAGACACATTAAATACCAGATGAATTAGAATATGCACAAAATGTAATTTGTGCAGTATTGCATTACTTGCAGATGTATGAAAGATTAGAAATGAATTTGTAGTTTACTTGAATGTGTTGACTTATGTCATCTGAGTTTTCAACTATGTATAATGTAAGGCTTTAGGAGTAATTCTGGCTGAATTCTGTTCCACATAAAAAGGAAAATGACTGCAAAAATAATTAATCTTTACTTATTGAGTTGAAGCATCATGCATTTAGAAGTTAAGCAATGCTGTTTTAACACTGAATACTCATCTGTAATAATACTTTGTTGCAAGTTATTCAGTAATATGGCAATCCATATTTTCTTGGAAAACTTCACATATTATTGTGTATTATGTCTAGTCTCAAACTTGGTTATTTTCCACATCTCAGTTCTAAAGCTATCTCAGCAGGGAGAAAACTGCGGTCATGTAAGGCTTTTGACAGCTGAGACCTCTGTTACTATGCAGGTTGATGTATATGATGACATTTGAAGGGACTTGAAATGAGTCTAATCTGATGAACTGGATTTCAGGTTGGTCTCAGTGCCTGATACTCTTGTTGCTGTAGGCAGGACTACAGTAACAATTTGTCACTAGACAACTGAGGTTGAGAATCGTGGAGGAATTTTGGTTTCCTGAATGTGCTTTATGAAACTTCAGTGTTTGCTGGATGAAGTTCCAAATTTAGACAGCTGCAGACCTTTATGTTAATTTGCAAGCCAAGAATACAGTGCAGTCCAAAAGTTTGGTCTCTACTATGTACTTTTAAAATGTGAGTAATGGTTTATCTGGATTTATTTCTTACATAACATCACGTGAAGTTTAGTTTAATGACTGAATTTTTCAAAAAGCAATTAGGTATAGTTTCTTTGTGTGTGTGTGATCCATTCCAGTGTAGAGCTTTCTGCTGTTGCTATACAGTTTCGACATGATAGAATGTGTTTTGGTTTTTTCATAATATTAACATTATTAATAACAAAAAATAAAGAAAAACATTGAAGTTTATAAAGCAATAAAATTCAGTGATCAAATTATTAATTAAATGGCTGGGCAATTTTAGGAGTGTACAGTGAATGAGACAGAAATACACAGAAAAGCTTTGGCTCATTGAAACACTGTAAAGTGTTTAACTTTAAAAGCATGTTTCTGTTGTCTAGATTTAAGATTTTCTGGTTTAAAGCTAAGCATAACCTTAAATTTTCTCTTTGCTGTGGCCAGGGCATTTCAGCCTTGTTTGTGGGCACATACTGTCGTGAACTTCCATAGCGTAGCATGAGTTTATTAGAGGAGTGTGTGTCAGTGCAAGGAGAAATATTTTGGTTCATAGTGACAGTACATGAGTGCAAGAGTGGCATGGTCATGGGGCAGTAACTTTTAAAAAAGAGAATATTTGCTCCATTTGTCACACACCATGTAAGCTCTGCAATCATGCAAGGGTCCTGACACTGCCATGGGTAGCCGTGTAACTGGAAATTGTACTTCCTTGTATTCCACATGAGGCAACGATAGAGCCACACAGGCAGGCTGACGTTTTCTGAGATCTTGATTTTTGGTGTCTGGTTCCAAATTCTAACATTGTTTTAAAAACGCTTTTTTTTTTTTTCTGCCTAGTAAATCCTACCCTACTTCTCCAAAAATAATAATAATAATAAAATAATAAAAAAGTGCAACGCACATAAAAGAGGCAGTTGGTTTTTGTTTGGATGTAATTATAAAAAGCTGTTCCAGGCAGCACAGGATCATTGTCCAGGGAAGCTGCTCAGTCAGCTTGAATGCTTCCTTTTTCACATTTCTGAGCACAATAACAAAATCCAAAAATATTATGTACTCTAGTTAATACTTGTTTTGTTCTCACAGCTTGGTATATTTGATACATAGTGGTGTTAGTGAAATCAGAAACAGTAGTGTAATGTTTATCTTTTTTTTTCCAAACCCTTTCCATCTCCAGTTACCTATTTTGTCTTCTCTTTAAGACAAAAAAAAAAAAAAAAAGAGTTCTTTTAAAATGTGGACAGAACTTTTTCAGATGGTCACTGAAGAATTAGTATCCTCATTTTAGAAGTAGTCATATTTTTATAGCTTTTCAGCCACAGTTGAAGGTGAATCTAAATACCTCTTTGACAATATCACATTGCCTTCCTGGCTCAGCTCTTACTTACATCTCAGCTCTCACTTACATGATGCGAGGAGAGTCTCCAATTCCTAGCTGCTGCTGAAGAGGATTGTGCAAGATTATGAACACCCTCCACAGGCTTTACAAGATATTCTCCTTTCACAAAAAGGCAGCCAGTTCACAGGTAGAGAAGTAAGTCAGAGATCCTGTGGCGTAAGAGTGAAGCTGCATCTGCTAAAAAAATAGTGGTAGCTGGGGAAAGTGTATAAATTCCTGTTCAACACATACATACAGATACAAAGGCAGGACCTTTCTTCTGCAGCTTCCCATTTCATGCTGACTTTCTAATCTAGTATACCTGTGCAAAAGGTTGATTCTTGTTAAAGACATGGAGCACTTGCTGGCTGAGATGTGTTTTACAAAGAGTCTGGCTATGTCCCAGCAGGTACTGGAACTGGCCTAAGCAAAGTGAACCACTGAGCACTGTCTGAACTAAGGAACTAAATTCTTCTGTGTAGATTGTGTAGGTAGGTGTAGCAAATGGTATGGCTTGATAATTGGTCCTGGTGAACTAGGTTTTCACCACAGGACTTAAAATCATAATCTTACTTTCTAAAATTTAGGAATCTTTATACAAGGGTTTATTTTAAAGCTCTTACAGTGTCTTTTGCAATGTTTAAAATATGCAAGGGAAAAATTTTTGCATTGCTTTTTTAAAAAAAACATCATTTATGGATTCTAGTCTCCATGGTATAAACCTTACTAGAAGACACCATGCTTAACTAACCATTAAAATTTTTGTTGTTATAGACAGAGCAATTTAACAAATAAAATGAAGTATGAAAATAACAGTTTCTAAACACCAAGTGTAAAATGGGGGAGACGTGATTTTTAATTGTACTTTTTTTTTTTTTTTTTTTTTTTTTGGAGGTGGGAATAGTAATAGAAATGAAACAACTTTACATCTTCTGGTATTAAGCCAGAGTTTCTATGACACATTGCTTGTCTTTACCCTGGAAGGTCAGGGTGTCTGTTGTTTTCAAGTTTAAAAATAACATGTTACTAAAGAGAATGGTGAATTTTAGCTGCAGTCTGAAGAAGTACTGGCAATGTGTGGCTGAGGATATGAAAAGATACGCAGAGCTGTGTACTGTGGAGTTTATGCACTACATATGTGCTCCAATACCATGCATTAATGCTAGATACTCACAAGGACAAATTAACATAATCATTAGAGTATGCTACAGGGTTTGTTTTGCTTTTTGTAAGCAGTGCTGATCCACGGAACAGAAACATTTGGCATGCTGGGTTGGAATGCCTACGCGTAAGCCAAATCGTCACCTGAAGCTTGCAGCAGGATCTCTGAGTTTGCAATGCATGCTGCTCAGTCTGCGCTTGCTCTTCAATGTCAGTACTTCCGCATCTGTAGCTAACTAAAAGGTGCGAATGCTTTAAAACACAAATAATTGACAGTCTTCCAGATGTGTGCTGTCAGTTCCTATTCATCTTCACATAAAAAAATTGTAGCTATGCATAATTTATAAATGTCATGCATAAGAGTGTGGATTTCATTTTAAAATTAAGATGAAAGAGATTCATTACTGGAATTTTATTAAAATATTTTAGGGTGTTTCTGTAGACAGTAGGTAGTTGAACTCTGTTTCATCTATGTAGATGTGTGCTGCTTCTATCACAGAAACATTTACATAAATAAATATGACATAAATGAACCTCAGAGTCAGGACATTAATACCAGTTTTTAAAAGTGGGTGAGCTAAAGCATGGACTAGAGAAGTGGTCTGACAGGGTTTGTAAAATATTTCTGTAGGAGAATCAAGAAATGGATTAACAAAAAAAAAAATCACACTTTTTTCTCCCCTAAGTTATTTTAGTTTTTTTTTTTTGTCTTGCTTTTTATTTTAGCGTGGGATACATAAAGGTTTTTCATGTTGTACCTTGATCTCAGCATATCCAGACATACTACTTACAGTACCATGAAGCAGATAGGAGCAACCTATGCAAATCTTTATTGACTTTTCTGTGAGAAAGAGGTGGAGTCTTTTTTTTTTTTTTTTTTCTGTCAGTGTTCATGATGTGTTCCTAAAACATGATGGATTTATAAATATGTTTAACATGCTTTTTCTTTTTTTGTCTTAGTTCTTTGCTTCTAGCTTGCAGGTGCAGTGGATAAACAATAAGCTGTGTGGTGTGACAGGTAAATTTCACAATTTACCTGCCGTAATAGTGTGCTCTGTACTGCCATTCAATCATCTCGGAATTTTACTTGCCTGGTTAGTTGAGTGCAGCAGATTTTCAATTTAAATGTAACTTCATCTGCTTGATTAAAAATGTAACAGAACATTATCTGTTGCAAATAAATTTCAGGGGAAGAGATGATTTTGCCTGTTTAAAAATAACATCTGTTTATATTGGCTGGGAGCAGATGATTAATACCTCTCTAATTTCGAGGTTTACCAGTCCAGCTCACCTGTCTCTTTGCATGGGTAGCTGAAATTGATGGCTGTCGGGTATAAACATTTACCTGTTGATGTTTATTTGATGGATTTCTTTTTTAAGGATAATATAGAATCCCATCATTGGGCATTCATTTATTTGCTGTTCATCAAGTTGATTGACAGTTTTGCCAGCAACATAGAAAAAAGGCTTTCCTTCTTGGCACATGCAGGAGAAATTTACTTCCGAGAGATAGGGGCCTCACAGAATAAAACATATTTCCAAGATTTTTCATTTCCAGCGTTCATTTTAATTGTTTTGAATGGAGGCTTAATGTTGGCATGAACTCGGTGGATGTTGTGGGAGGTGGATTTCTGACAAACAGGAGGCCGGTCCTGCAGCTCTTCTTCATGAGATGATGACTTGATGTTTAAGCTTCAGAGCAAAACTAGGGAAATCCTTGCAAACCTAAAAGGCTGTGATTTCAAATAGCATTCTGCTTGGAAATGCAAACCTGTGGAAGCTTCAGCTAGCTGCCACAGTGACTGTCAGGCTGCCCAGCACAAGCAGGCTGCGTTGGGAGAAGCACAGTGCTCCACAGGCCTTACGGCCTGGCCGCCACTGCAGTGGGAACGGCCAGGGAGCACACAGCTACTGGTCCCAGCTGCAGTTCTGCCTCACTCCTCCATGCTCGCCCTTCGTCCAGATTCCTCCTGTTTGAGGAGAACCACCTGCTGTAAAATGCCATCTGCCTGGAGGCTGTCACTGCGCCAACACACTCCCCAGACTCGTGCTCTTTGGGTCTGCATGCTCCTGCCCTATACTGCTGCAACTTATTTTTCTGTAGATGTGATATTTTGAAGTGTTAGTTTTAGTTGCCATGTGCTTCCTTGCTCATATCAAATGAAAAGCTAGGACTTGGGCATTTTAACACTGAAGGATGGAAGAAAAATGTGTTTCCAAGTAAACATGATAAATCATCAGGACTAAAAACACCTCTTGCAAGAACATACCGGATTTCTTCAGGCCCCGAATGGTTATTTCATAGCGAGAGCCTAACATATTTTATCTGAGTCGCCATCCCTGGACGTCTTTAAAAGACGTTTAGATGTAGAGCTTAGTGATATGGTTTAGTGGAGGACTGGCTAGTGTTAGGTCAGAGGTTGGAGTAGGTTGGAAGAGACTTCCAAGATCACCTAGATGATTCTGTGATCTCAGTAAAAAGGAGCTGCACAGAAATCCTGCCCCTGGGAGTGTGTCTGGGGTACAGTACAGAGACCCAGGAGAACTGCGTATGTGCCCATTTTGTGACACAGATTTCTGCACAAGCCTGGACAAACTGCTTCATTTATCTCTTAACTTTCCAACCTGTATTTTTGAAAGTAGCTGCCCAGCTTTGTAAAGCACGTGTGTTTTCTGTATGTTCTGTTGTTCTGGATCTGCTAATAAAAAGATAGTTTCTACAGATTTTATTTTTAAATGCAAAAATTAAATGTTATGGAAAGACCTGCAGTCATGTATTCTTGCTCCTTTAGTAAAATGATGAAAAAAATTTCTATGAGAAATCTATATTTAAATTCATTTCCTATTAAGGTGGCTGTAGAAAATACTGGAAAACTAATTTCCTTAACCTAAAACCGAACTGTTGTTGTTATCCTTTATGCCCAGCTTAAGAGTATAATGTACTTCACAGTGCACACACTGAGGGGCCCGGTCCTCTGTTACATCTAAATGACATCCAAAGGGTAGTGGTTGCAGCTTATAGTTTTCAGCCACTTTGCCATGGTGGGATTTAAAACTGTGGTCAGTTTCCTATAAAGCCTGTAATGTACTTGTTATGACTAGGTGAAAGAAATATATTGGTGATCTACTCTTGGTGTTCCCTCCTCTTCTTTTTGTTCAAGGCTAAGGGTAGCTAGCATAGAAAGCAGCGAAGCAGTTTTTTTTCCTACTTACTCATAGCCTGCCTGGATATTCCCAGCCTTTTAAGACCACATTACATTGTTTCCACAGCATAAAGTGATTACAGCACTGAAAGAGAATCAAGTGCTAAAATTCTAATGTAAAAGCTTGTATGTTGCATGGAAAATAACCTATGCTGATGCTGTCTTACCTTAAGTGGAGCCCCTTGTCTTTACTCTTTATTGACATAGTACTAAAGCTTATTTATAGCTTACCTGTTGGGTTTTTATTATTATTATTTAAAAAAAAATAAATCCTGTTGTCTGAGCATTTTGGAAAACTCAAGTTGAACCATAAATGTGATTTTTATTGTTCTTTTATTTAAGTGAATTTGAAATGTGAAATACTCATTTACATTAAAATTACACTCCATTGTAAGCTTGAGATTTGAGTTTTGAGATTGTTGTAAGTAACTGAGGTTGGTATAAAATTCATCATTCTCTGCTGAAGAATCTGTCCCAAAGGCATACCTTTAATTTTGGACAAAAATAATTGTAAATTAGGAGAGCAGCACTTGTTACACATCTTTTTCTTTTGCATGTTTCCAGGAAATTTTGTTGGACCAAATTTTGTTGCACGTGTAGACGTTTACTCATATAATGTTACATTCTCTAAAAACTACATTTGTTGGCATACAGCCTCGGTACTACTAGAAGCCTATGCCTTTTTCAGTTTGAGACATTAATGCCACTTATTCTACACTACTGTAAAAATGGCAAACTGGATTTAAAGAGCTTGCAAACACTTTTTTGTTTTGTTTGTAATTTGCCATTTGGTTTGTATTGTTTTGCACTCTGTATTGTAAACACAGGAGCGGTTTATGTGCTGGGCATGTAAATAAACCTATTAGATTTTTTTTAGTATAGTCTATTTCTCTTTATTATATTTGAGTGAAAGGGTATTTTTAGATCTAGAAGCTCAAGACTAATCCAGGCTATGTGGAAAACAAGGGGGTGTACTTCAGAGGATTTGCTGAAGTTCTGCTATTGTTGGTCTGTGAGGTTTCAAAATGCTATTTCAATAGGCCTAGATGACCTCACCTTTCGCTGCTCACTAATCCACAACCTCCATTTGCACAATGTCTTAGAAAAGTTTATTTAAGGAGACTTGCACTGAAATAATAGGTGATGCTTTGCATAAGACATAAAGTCAAAAGGTACACAATTACATCTAAGTTGTACTTAACCTTGAAGGAAAAAATTACAAAAATTGCTGTTAGACTGAATTTTTATAACAGAGCTTTATTTTTTTGTGATAACACTTAAAGCAATAAAATCCATAACCAGTACTTCAATTTATTATTTGTGAGTCAATTCTCATTTTTTGAAATATATTTACTTCCCTCTTTGGTCAATTCTAGAATAAAAAAATCATTCTCTTTTGGGGGGGGAATCTTACTCCTTGTGTTCTTGTTCTTCTACTTAAAACCTGTAGAATACTTGTCGTCTGATGGTGTTTTGCTTGTTCAATACATGGTAGAGCTGTTAAGCCAATTCCTGTAACACCTGATTGCAGTCCAGGTTTGCCATGCATGACAGTTGCACTTGAAACCCTTCTGTTGGCTTGTTGTGATTGGTGTTGGCTGACACACCACCATGCGGACATCTGCTTTACATTATTCCCATCAATTTCATGAAGCAGTCCAGAGAAATCTAAAGGACCTTGAGCGTATTTTCATGCTTGCATGAAAATTTACATTTCTGGGAGTTGAGTTCCCAGTTGCAGAAGTGGAAGAAGATAGCTGTGGTATTTTTTTCACGTTTGTATGTTGTCCCATGGTCCTTATTTATCAAGAAGAATTAAAGTCTGTCGGTGTATCATCCACCTCTCTTAGCACAATTTGCTTAGATTCTGCAAGGTTTGTGATGAAATGCCACAGGTTTCTCTTCCTTGCAGCTCAGGCTTGGAGTACTTCGAAATCCTCGCGTAAATTGCTCATGTCAAAGACCTGCAAACATATATCTGAACAGGAGGGAAAAGCAGGAGTGAGTCATTCTTCTGGTGTTGATTTCTGTCATTGCAACCCAGTACCCAAGGAGCATCTACAGGCTGCCAGTGAAGAACTTCTGGCTTCCAGCACAGGAGTGTGCAGAGGACAAACTCCTTCTCTCCAAAAATGAAGTCTCCGAAGATAGTGTCTGCCCAGCTCAGTGGGCATATAGCATTAAGAAGCTTCGGAAACCTGTTCCACAGAAAACTACTCAGAACTCATGGGGCAGGTGATGTTTTTATATAATAAGAGCAGGAATTTTTATGTGAGTTGCTTTTTCAGACTTTTTTTTAAAAAAAAAACATTGTTCACATGCTGATGATAGAAAGCACAATAGTTCTGCAGAAGCAGCCTCTGCTAGATCAGCTTGAGTTATCTGTGGATACAGAATAAATATCATCCCTCTCTAATGATAATTAGAAGAATATAATTTCACCACCTCCTTTAATGGAAAGCTTTAGTCTGATCATGGCAAAGAGTAGAGATAATGCTCTGTAGAGGTGTTTGCTTTTTAGTTTTTCAAGTAAACTGGAGTCTAGCTCCATGCTATGTAAAACTGCCTGTAAGTTGATTACAGGATAGAAAAATTATTGATTACAGGAGAGAAAAAAAGGCAAATCTGAACAGCAAAAATATTTTTATGGTCCTACCCCAGAATATAGGTAAGGTAGCTGATAAACAAGAGATGTGAGACTTGGAGTTGTTTGACCAGTCAGAGAGACATCAAATTGGACCATGAGATTAAAAAGCAGAAGTGGCACCAAATAAACAGTTGAAGACTGTCTTATGTGTTTGTCATACCACGAAGTTCTGCAGCCATTGTATTGGCAGTCAGACAATGAAATAGTGTTTTCATTCTGATAAATGTCCAGAGCAAAGTAAGGGAGGAGTCTATAGGGCTGTGCCTCATTCCAGGTCTGGCTACATCACATTTCATGTGCTTTATGAAATTGGAGACATGCAGGTCTGCTGTTGTCCCTTTCTCTCACCTACGTTGGCTTTCTTAGGCCTTTTTCATCTTGTCACCCCTCTCTTGATTTCAGTCAGAAAATCAGATTCAGCCTGCCAAGACCGTGGTTTTGCAGTGTTGCACTGAACCCTTGGAACATGAAAGACAGATGAGAATGCCTTAAAAGCCTACATGGCATGGTTTTCCCTGGGACTCTGAACTGTCTCTCCCTTTGCAGTGAGATTGCAAGATACGACGCCGGACAGAAGTAGGAGCTAAAATCTGTCAAGATACAGTTCAAGTGCATCAAAAAGTCTTGCAAGCGTTCTGGTCTTGGCTTCTGCAGTTGAATCTGCACACATTGCTCCAAGTCTTGTTTGTGCTGCATCTGGACAGGATGGGGGGTGCGGCTCATTGCACAGGCTCATTGCACAGGCTACATTCCAGTTTCTGGAATCTAGGTGCCGATTTATTTAGTCTCAGAATGTCATCTTCTGCTTTCTGGAAGACAATGCTAAAATTTGCAGCTGCGATCTATGTCTTCATGCATAGTGC
The DNA here is from genome assembly GCF_965140915.1 of Aythya marila. NCBI lineage: Eukaryota > Metazoa > Chordata > Aves > Anseriformes > Anatidae > Aythya > Aythya marila. The sequence continues at coordinate 87,289,887 of NC_139080.1, forward strand.
CCTATGTCACTGCAAGGGGCATTCACTATATGCCCATGACACCTCCCACGTGGGGAAGATGGAGAGCGCAAAGCAGCTGTCTGGGGACGAAAAATGACAGATGTCTGGCTGCAGCAAAAATCAGGCTTTCTGTTGAGAAATGCTGAATCCCATGGCCTTTGGGGGAAAAAAAAATAAAATTCAGACTGGTGGAGTTAAGGAAGTTGAGATGAATTTGGTATCTCTCACCTTCAAAGCTTGTTGCTGCATACTCAGAGAAAACAGACTTTCATCTTGTTACAACTCCAAGCATTCCTTACTGTTTAAATAGAACTAGAGTATGGAAGGTGAAGTGAACACCATAACAAAATTCAAAAAAATGTTAACTTGTTAAAATGTCATTGATGAAAGCTTTGTCTATTCATTTATTCTTGAATAACTTTTTTTTTTTTTAATGTCTACATGAGTGGTATAACAGTAAATGTTCATGTAGTTTGAATTTCTTTAGTTGAACATAAGTATCTGAACATCTAAGGTTAGAACGGCTATCCTGTAATACAAAATAGCCATAGATATTGTTGTTTTTATTCTCTTATTATTCTCCAGTTTGTATTTTATGTATGAGTAGACATGTTTCTCTTGCAGCTTTCCTTACACACTCCTGGTTTTACTGAAGTTAGGAAATTTAGAAGATTACAAAAGTGATTAGATCCTTAACATCTGTGTGAAAGTAATTTTACATATTTTTTCTAACAATTTTACAGGTTAAAAAATGTTGCATTAAGACTAGGATTTTACAACCCTTATCTTGTAGAGTAGTATGCTGTTCCCTGTGTATTGTATTCACAGTTCACTATTTTTACTACTTAAGTTTTGTTTCTTCAAATGGTGTGAAACTGTTCTAAAACTTAATGTTTTTTTCTGGTAAATAATACTCTTCCAATGAAATTGTATTACTTCTGGTGTTGGTCACAAAGTTGCAGCTTTACAACTTGATGCCTTAAAAACCTTGCCCAGGAGGCAGTGGGCTTTGTGACTTCAGAGATTTACATTAGTTTCCATGTTATTTATAGGGGATCGGGAAAAAGCATTCAGCCATTGCAAAAAAGCTTTTCCGTCTTCTTCCATTTAGAACCACCACAACAAAGATACTTTTCTCTTTTTTACACAATAGTACTTTATAAAGCTTTCACCTTTTCTATTTCCCTGATGTCCTGACATGAAGAGAAAATAAGTTTTCAGTCAGGGAAGTTGTAAACTGAAATTATCAGACTGACTTGTACCTCCTGTGCCTCACAGTGTTTTGCAGCAAGCTGGACAGCTAACAGAGATGTAGCACGGGGAGGTGTCTGTACGTGCTCTATCAGCATTTTCTTGCCCTCATAAATTACTGTTGTCCTGTGTCGATAACCCTGTCCAGATTGTCAGGGAGAGGTGTAGCAGGATGGCTAAATGCTTATTTTGGCTCAGTGTGCATCTGGATATCCAAATCCTTTTATTTCTTGCTCACATACAAGGTATGGTATGAAAATCCGTAAAAGATAAAAGGGAATTGGGTGAGAAAACCACACATTTCTAAGGCTGACGTTTTCAGGGCAATGGATTCCCAGGATAAACAATACATAGTGTATAATAGCTATGCGAAATGGGTTTTCATAAACTCCAAGGTCACAGAATTCTTGTATGCAGTGTAAGTGGTGCTATAAAAATGTAAAGTTCATTAACAAGCTGTTTATTTTTTTATCCACTTGAATGTAATTTAGAGATTATATACTGTAATAGGATTTATAACATTATACATTTATAATCTCTATGGTTTTACAAACACATCAAGTACAGCTGGCAGAAACTACAGTTTGCCTTCAATGTAAAAGTGCTTTAACATAAGAAAACAAGCAACACCTGCTTATCTAAAGAACTTTTGTTTGATTCTACTGGTATTAATGGATTTAAAGTCTCTCTAAGCAGTATAGAATATAAGCCAGATGAATTCAGCATCTTACTTTCAAGGATAAGGTAGTCCTGGTTTGAGGGAAATTTGTATTAGATACTGAGGGGTAGGTATTTGTGTCTTCATGTCAACTAGCTTCTATGCTTGAGGATATGTTTTATAAAGCAACTTAGAAAGTACTCCATTAGGTAGGGAAAAGACCATATTTCTCTTGAACTGGAGGAATTAAAGTTTTTTACTCTGTTGGAGTATACAAAACTCAAAACTACATGGTTTGGGAACAAGTAATTTCTCATTTGCAATATGGAGGTATAGACAATGTGAAAAAAAAATTGAGAAAGGTGAACAAAAGGAGAGGACACTAGCATAACATACTTTTAAATGTATATTAACATGCTAGTCCAAATGAAACCACTCTTCCTCAGTACAAAATACTTTTAGGCATTTTTTTTTTTAGGTTTCCGTACTTTGTAACGTACATCTTCTTAGATCAATTTTTAACCTGTAAAAACACACAAAAATAATAGTCTGAATGTTTCATCTTACATAGAACCCCAAACACCATTTGACTCTTTCTTGTGGAGGAAAAAAAAAAAAAAAGGAGGGGGCACTTTCCAGTCAATATATCTGATTTTAGGGTAAGTCCCTCTTGATTTTAGTTGGATACAAAGAGATGTGAATTTCTTTCCTGTCCTCCTATCCTGAGCAGCCGCTCTGACTTCACCAACACAACCACATGCTATTGTCAGGCATTCCCAATCCGTAATAAAATGCTATATTCACTTCGTGATGACTTGCAATTAGCAATGGTCATTAAAAGACATGAACTTGCCTCATCTGTTGTTATGTTGAGGATGTACTATCTTCTTGGGAAAAAATGAAATCCTTCCATACTCTTCCGGTGATTTTATTTATTTATTTATTTATTTGTTTATTTATTTATTTATTTATTTATTTATTTGGAAATACTGATAGAGGTGTTAGAGAGGAGAGATTTAAGAAGAAGTGCTGAGTTCAGGTTAATGCACTGCCTTTTGGTGACATACCATCACGGCAGGACACGTGCTGGGCTAAATCTTACTTGTGCATGAGTTTGTTAAACTGCTAGAATAGGGTGTTAATGTAGAAATATGACTTATTATATTTTCAATTTTTGTCATTGCTATATTTTCACAATTAAGCAGACACAAGTCCTAAAAAGCTCTAATTTTTCATTGGTGCTATTTCTTCCCACATTAAACTCTGTGTTGAAGAATTGCAGAAATAATACTGCTCTACTCAAAGGCAGAATGTTTTTGGAAGGATTTTTGTGTAGATGACAGGGTGTATGTTGTTAACTACAGAACAATATTTTAACTGTAATCCAGTTAAGAAGATCAAAACAAGTCTTGTTTGTTCAGCTCAACAGGCTTTTTTATGAAGTGTTTGAAATTAAGAAAATCTAGAAGCTGGGATTAGCTTTTCCTATTCCTCCAAAGTGACTTTACTGTCCACAAGCTTTTGCATTTGAATATCTGTAAAAAGCACTACTTAACTATCTCGACTACCTTTAAAAAAATAAAAGTCAAAAACATTTCTCTATGAAAAAGTTTCATAAAAAGTGCTAATATTTGAAATAACTGGAGAGGAATATCTGTATGCTGACTCGGTGACTTTTCTGCTTCCCCACTTTCTTTTACAGTAGCTTTCCAGTAGCTGTTTTGAAATGGAGTCCGGGTCCCAAGCCTGCTATACGTTTGCAGCACATTTAGAAAATAACTGCCTTTCATTCCTCCAGCACAGACCATTGTCAAGAGCTTACTAGGGTAGCCGGACCCCTGGAGCTATCAAGTATGACAGCTCCCTGTTTCTATAAGAAATGCTAGTTTCACATTGATTTGCACAATAACTTTTCCTCCTCCTTCTCTGAACCATATGTTTCTCAACCAGGTCTTTTCATCGTTAAGAAAGGTCAGATGGGCTGAGGCTAAGCTCCCCACATCAGAAAAAAAAAAATACTTGGAGAAAGACATCCAGAAATAAAACAGGCATGTGAACAGTGCAGCTTCAACAAAGATATCCATTTGTCAGTAGATGTCACCCCATAAACCTACCTAAAATGTCCTTTTCTTTCTCTCTTTTCTCAATATAGTTTTTCTTTATTTTTTTACACATGCTGTAAACTTCTTAGAATTTGGATTATTGCTCAGAACAGATCTTTTCTTTGCACAAAAAAAGCTTTCGATGTTTATTTAGATGTTCAATGAAACTGTGTGAAGAACAGTAATTGTGTTGTACTAAAGAATTAATCCATTTAGTCATGGCAAGCACTACTTAGCTGTTTCTTTTTAAGGGTATCTGGCAACTTTAAGGAATTAGAACATAAACTTAGAAATTTAATTTTAATAATGATACTGATGAACTTTGACTGGGGGGGGAAAGCAAGCTCCTTCTACATTTCTATTTGCTTATTTTTAGAAGAAATTTTGCTTTCATTAAAACCATAGAGACTGCTATGCCAGCTTAGGAAATCTAACATTTAAGCATATAATTGTCTACTTAGAGCCCTACACTAGTAAAATAAAGTATGTATATAGCTTGCTGTATCTATTGTATTTTGCTTTTCACTCCCATTAAAGCAGTCATGGTTGATTTTCTTTTTTCTTTTTTTTTAATCTCCCTGAGTATTTTCAGGATCTCACTGTATGGCATTGCTGTCTGTGTTAGCAACGCAGCAGGGACCATTTGTTTACTGGCTGTTAAAACAGTTTCCAGTGAAATTTCAATGCGTCTTTATTCATCTTTGGGATGTACAAAAGAGCAGCATTAAAATCTGCAAATGGCAGTGGGTTTAGCTGACCAAACTGCGTCCTCTGGAAGAGCCAGGAGGAGCCCGGCACTGGCCAGTGAGAGTGGCAGGACCTGGGATGGGGAATCAGCTGATATGTCCCAAGACAGCAATGCAAGGTCCTTATCGGTATACTGGGGATGAAAGCAATGATTGCCAGTTCCTCTGCTGCAGAGTGGAGTGGTGAGAGGACATTGGTGTGTGGCATTTCGGAGTTCATGGGAAAATTCAATCTGCAGCTGATTGCAAAGCTGCTGGTATTTGTAGGAATGCATTCTGCAGTTTTAAAGGTGTCACTGTGTAGTACCCTTGTTCTGGGAGAAGATTCTGCTCACTTTGGTACTCATTATGAATCTGTCTGTTGTCTGTCTGTCTGTCCCTGAAAGAACAAACCTGGCAGATTTTAGGGAAAGCACTTGCGGTACTTGTTCAGTAGAGGATTACCTGTGTTTGAACGCGTATACCTGTGGTTCTCCTGCGTCACAGAGCAGTTCAGTTTATCCAGGAGGGCTTGACCTGGTGCAACTTTTACGGAATATAGGTTTATCCGTTATGAAAATGTATGCTATGCATTGTCCTTGGAAGACTTTTTGGCAGTAGGATTTTGAGAGATTGAGTTATGTTAGCAGTATCTTGCCATTCCTGACAGAATGGGTGGTAAGTGTTCTTTGTTAAATACAGAGTAGCAAATTGTACACTTTTTGCTCACTTCTTTCATGTGTTTTCATGAGCTTTTTGCTCACTTCTTTCATGTGTTCGTTCTAGGAGACTGAAAAGACTTTCAATGGCATTATTTTGGACGGGCTGTGAAATGAAACGGGCAGGGGGGGATTGTAATCAACTGTATTTGCTTTTCTTAAAATTGATACCCGTTGTTACCTACCTTCAGTTGTCATGACCTTTCATTCCCACTTTTATATTTAGTGATTTTAAGAAAATGTTTATACTAACAGAAAATAGGTTAGAAATTGTAGCACTGGTAGTGTTTAGAGCTGATCAAATCATAGCAGTTTTCAAATGCTGAAGTACTTGATGATGAAAACTGATGGCCAGCTTTTCAGTTCTGCCTGTTGTCCTTTTGTACTTCTAAAGCAGTACACAAGTAAAAGGAAATTGTTGAAAATACACCAATGAATGTATTTATCAGTTAGTACAAAGCTGACAGAGTCAGCAGTTTGCCTGCAACATCTCAGTCCCTCAGAAAGAGTAGGTTAAAATGCCTTTTAAATGAATCTGTTACAGCTAGACATGGGTGTTGTAAGAGCAGGGAACAGCAGCTAGATGTGTTGGTTGTTCTTATCCTGTACTATGTGCATTTCTGACATGACAATTTTAATTCAGTTTTTAGTATCTTCTTGTCAAATATATCCTCTTCTTTATAGTTATGCAAAAGTAGTACATCCTTTTTTTGCCTTGCTTGGAGGGTAAAAATATGTTAAACTCAAAGTATGAAAAGACTATCTGGCAAGAATAAGATAGGTAATAAAAGATAAAACCATACAAGATTTATTTGTTGTAGAAATAAAATTATTTTCATTTTATCAGCAGTGAAGATTATTGTACATATTTGTATTTCCTGGAGTCAGTGTCTGAATTTTAGGCATTTAAACTGTGAGTTGTGTTTAGGCTTTTAAATGTTACTGTTACAGAAAACTGAGATTTGCAAATGCATTCAAATGTACATGTGATACTTTATGGTTATCTCAAGTATTTTAGTTGCTCTTGTTGTTCTTAAATGAGGCCTTGAACAGGTACAATAATAGGGCAATGAAGGGCCTCTCTGAATTCATGTGGAGAAGATGATTATTAAAAAAAAAAATCATTCCTTGCTTGTTAAGTAGAATAACCTAGGCATCATACAGTGAAACTAGCATTAAAAAAAAAAAAGCGCTTCTTCAAACTACATGTCATTAAACTTTGTAACTTCATGCCACAGTGTGCTTTTGTGTTTACTGCTCCATGGGTTCAAAAAACAATTGGAATAATTCATGAAGAAAACAGTAACCAAATCGAAAGTTACTGAAAGCATCCCACTCTCAGTCAGGAAGAGCTGAAGACGGTAAGAACAGTCAGGAGATATTTCAGAGCCTGCTTGCCCAACCTTTATATTTCTGTCTAAATGCTAACGCTTGGCCACACTTGGAGACAGCTGGCCAAATTAGTATTTGGTCTGAGCTTCTGCACCTGTATTTATGACTAGTGAGTAACATGCAAAATATCTCAATAGAAGTAGGTAGCCCCAGCTCTTTGGAGGTGAAATAGAAAAGACTGTTAAGTGTAAGGATATTCAGGCAGAATGATTCTCTGCTTTTTGATGCTACTCTGTGATTTGTTTCCTCTGCATTGTGAAAGCAGATGGGCATACTTGGAAATTAGTATTTCTGAGGCTGTAGTCTACTCTAGCGGGCAGTTGAATTCAGCATACGTTTGCAGTGCTACTGAATCGATAAAGAAAGCGAAGTCCTTGCCCTTGTGTCTCACCTGTGCTTCCTGGCCTCCTCCCATGTGCAAGCACCTTTTTTGTGTGGTCAGGGAGCTAGCTGGATGCCGGGAGCTGATGCAGCTGAACACTGGCCAGTCAGTGGGGGAGACAGGCTGGGTGATCTGCCACAGTTAGCTTACAGCAAAGTGTGTGTGCGGGCTGCAGCTCGTTGCAGGAGCACTGCCGTCTGAATTAACAGGGCAGCGTAATCCCTGACACATTCCCATTCTGTCTCAAGACGAAGACATGTGCTATAGCTGACCTGTGTTTTCAGGGGCTTGCTTGAAAGAGAAGGTGTTTTTTTTTCAGTGGGTGTTAGGCTCTCCTGTAACAAATCATCTGCTCTGTAGAGGAATTTTTCCGATAAAGTTTATCCTATGAACTTTTTCTTTATACTGTACATCTTTCTCACTTCTGGGACATTTTCCATGCCTGATGACTGTATTTAAACATAATGTTTAAATGGATCTGCATGAAGTCACATACCAGTCATTGTGAAGACCTTCTTGATTGCAGGCTCTAAGCCGAGGAATGGGCTTCGGTCACCCTGTTGAGATCTTTGCTGTTTACTAGCTACATTAGGTCTTCTTTCTGTTCCTCTTTCCTAAGAAAATTGTTCATGTTTCTTTTGCACACTCCTCCATGAATTGATTTATATTGGATTTGTATAGTAATAACTGTAAGGCCAGTTTCTTGTCTGCCAGTTTCTTGTAGCAATCTAATGAGTCCTGTGCTCGGTAACAAAATGGCTGTGGTGACTCATGGTGGAAATACAAGCTTGTCAGACACTCCAGTCACATTTTCAGAACAACCAGTGGTACTTGTGCTTTGTGTAGGAAAAAATTAGACATAGTACTCTGATGCACATCAGTAATATCTAAAATTTGGAGCTTGTTTAAAGAAGAAAAAAAAAAATCAAGCTCTTAATTGTTTGGCTTGATTCAAAGGTTTAATATTGATTTTGAAGTCTTATTTCCAACACCTGTTTTTTACATACCTAGCCATCAGATCAGGTCAGATAGTGCTGGGTACCAAGCACTAAAGCAGCACCTCTTCATTAGATAAGGGCCCGTTAGTATGTAACACCATCCACTAAAACATCATATCTGGAAATAACTGGCTTCTACTTAAGAAATGCGTAGGAGGTTTTTTGGCTTTACTGCAAATACTAGACTGTATACGTAATTCTTTTTCACTGATTTGGCACATCCTTTGCTTTGGCTGATTTTTATGACTTCATGATTCTATTTCCATATACTCCACACACACACCCCCAAAAAATGTAGATAGTTTCAGCAAGCTTCAGAAAAAAAATGGCTGCAGGTTCAACAACAGGAACTTCTGACCTAAATTTGAAGTTGTCTCAGAATTATGAAAGATTGGTTTGAAGTTCTCTCCAACTGGGATTTGTTCTTTGCTTATAGGATAGATTAGTCCCAGGGTTCTGATGGTTCAAACCCAGTCTAAAAACTGTTCACCTGTTGTGAAAAATAGGTGTAAGGAAGCACTTTGCTTTCTTGAACTTCCCCAAATGAGATACGTTTAACCTAGGTCTTGTTTTAAGCAATGGTGTGGGAAAACAGGCTGTATACATGTGCATAAAAGCAGAGTGAACTCAAGAGAGAGGAACTGAATGAAATAAGCAATTTTGCATTTTCACCATAGTAGCAAAGCAGTGAGGCAGACCATGGCACAAAACTGAAGAATAACTTTAAGAACTCAAGTTTTAAAAGTTTGTCTAAGAAATCACTGAAACTTCTGCATTTTGAAGTATCAATTTAGAAAGATGTGCCAAGAAATCACACCAAAACGTTTCCTTCCTCCTGCTGGTTATTTTGTCATCGTTAATATTTCCTTATAAAATTAATTTCATTATTTTAAGGAGCTTTATTTTAGATAGTCCCCTTTATTTTAGATAGTTTATAGATAGCCCCCTGTTGATTTGCTTAGCAGAACTAAAAACAATGCAGCTGCGGCAGAAAATAAGTGAAGTAAGAGAAAAAGAGTATCTGGAGAAGAAAGTGCCAAAAATCTCTGGGCAAGGATTCTTTTTGCTGCCAGGCCAACACAGCAGAGGGCAATCTATGCGTTTGTTTGATTTGTTTGTCTTCAGGCTTGAATTTGAAACAAGCTCAAATGATTTAACAATTCCCTCATTTCTGCATAGTGCCTAGGAAAAAATGTGCGGCAGGATTCTAATATGTTTAAAGTTAAATGTCTCTGGCAATTACCTTTTATTCCCTACTTGCAGGGAAAACTTCTAAATGTTTTAAATACCTGAACGTATTGCTCCTCATACTGGTCATTTTACTTATTTTAGAAGTTTGGAACTTTTACTTTTCAATGAATGCCAATAAGAGAGTACATTGAAAACTTTGAGTCTTTTTTTTTGCCATGTGCTGTGTGTTCAAGGGTTTATACCAAATCAGTCCACCCTAACTACTTGTCATGGGGGTCTGCTCCTTTTAGCCAGAGATCAGCATGTAAGGTTGCAGAACTGCAGATGGCATTCATTGAAACTTTTCTGTTCAGAAGAGAGGTCATTCCATTATTTATTCTTACATTTTTTCAAAAGACAGCAAATTGTAATTGAAACCAAGTTGCAGCAACTTGTTAAACACTTCAGGACCAGCACGCATTTTTATCCAATGCTGATATTTAGAATGCAGCTGCTGCAGATAAACTCAAGGCCCCAGATGGTGGCTGTCTAATCCTCATGAGAATTCATGTCCTAGAGGCAGCTCTTATCTCTCCAGACCTGACATTGTCTGCAAGTCTACTATAAGGGGGAATAATATAAACATGCTATGCATGAGTTTCACTTCCTTGAATAACACAAAGACACAGGAAGTTAAGCTAAATGTTACAAGAATAGAGTTCACATTACCGAAAGTCTAGTTATTTATGTTACACTAACAGGTAGCCAGCGGTTTAGGGGATAAGGTGCATACTCCAAACATTGTATTGAATGTAGTTTGTTACTCAGAGGTGTGGAATATAGGTCATTTTAAAGAACACATTTGCATTTGTTGTGTCTTAGCTGGTAGTCGTGATTAGGTCATCACTATAACTGTAAAGATGCTGCTTTTCACTTTCTTCACTGATACGCAGAAGGTGCTGGTGGAAGTGTTCCAATCCTTCAGTTTTCAGATCCACAAGTATGTAATGGTTTTCATAGTTTTCCCTGTTCTCCTGCATCCATGACAATTTGACCATTTAGCATGCACAGCACAAGTAGACTATGCTCTTTTGCAGAGCCTGTCAGTGCTACAGAAGTAGTTACTACTCCTCCTAGGAGGCAGAGGAGTTTCTGCTTACTGACATGAAGCATCTCCTCTCATTCCTTTGTTAAGTAACTTTGCTGCAACGTAGCAGTGATAATTTTGCACCTTTCTTTGTATTTCCTTGTATGTGTGCCATTTAATACAGTCTGTGCTAGGTTTTAGGTGACCAAACTTTTAAAAAAGCAGTGTTAAAGAGTTAATTCTAGCAGAAACTGCAGGAATTTGTAGTTTTGGGGTGTGACTTGACTTTATCTTGTATGCTTCTGAGGAAAAGGAGCTGCTAAAGATGAGTGAAGTCTACCAAATCTGTAGAACTGAAACTCTGGGGTATAGCAATATGAATGTGCCTCAGAGCTAGCTAAGGCATATTACTGAGCCAAAAGCATTTCAGTTAAATTAAAAAAAATAAAATAAAATGCTAATGTAAACAGTTTATCAGAAGTAAGTAAGTTTTGGAATATATGTTAGGAGGATAACTTAGAGGAATATTTTACTGTCAGAAGAAACACTACTGAAACCCTTGCCTAGTTACTTCTTTAGTGACCAGCCTGTCTGTCTTGAAAGATGTATTTTTACTTAGCTTTTCTGTAGTGAAAAGTGTGATAAAAAATTTAGTATTTTTCAGTAAAGCAGGAATAGGAATACAACAGAAAATAGCAAACACTGCTTTATCACAAGCATATTGGTATTTATCTAATTGTTTGGGTTTTGATTATATTAAGTTGTATCTAATGGATACTATGCTATTTTTTTCTACTTCATACATGAAAAATACAAGAGGTAGTCAAGTTTCTAATGTTTCTTTCTGGTGCTATGTGAGAGTGTCTTCTGCCTAATATGATGACTTTTGCCCACTGCTCCAGGCAAAAACCTGAACATCTCAGGTGTTCACTCAGGTGAAAAGTAGAACATCTCAGGTGGTTCTGCCAAAACGTACGTCTAAGTCTCTATAACATTGCAAATGAAATACCGAGCTTGTTGTCCGCTTTCTTTAAAAGAGAGACAAACACAAAAGATTTTTCGGAAGAGAAGCTAAAATCTTTTAATATTTCCTGCCATGCAAAATAAGGACAAAAACGGTGAAACAACCTATTTTCCACAGTTTTGGTCTAGTTTAGGTCCAACTGCACCCAGAAGAGAGAATATATGCTTGGTTTTTTTTTGTTTGTTGTTGTTGTTGTTGTTGTTGTTTTTTGTTGTTGTTGTTTTTTTTCATATTTTAAATAAGTGTGTCCCAGCAAATACCATGTTGATGAGAAATTTACCTGTATTGGAAGTTTTGACAGTCAGACTGAGATCAGTTGAAACTGTTTCATGAGGAGCTATATGTTCTCTTTCTCTAGTTTAAGCAAAAACTTTATTTGGGTCTAGTAAGAGTGGTACTAGTAAGCTTTTATACTTGATTGTCCTAGCATGTTAAGTTGTAATTAAACATAATTAAACCATAATTAACAACTTGAAATCTGTGTCCTGAAGCTGACATTAAATTGACATTAAATTTTAACTCTATAAACAATACAGCCGCCATCTCTTCCTAGGATACCCATCATCCCAAAGTTAGCTACTACGTTGGAGCTGTTTACAGAAGTGTGTGCTGAGTAACCTTGTTGTGCTAGATAGGATGTTCATATAAGCTTGTTCATATAAGCTATTCCATGTTGAACTGGGATGCTGTTACACTTCTAAAATAATTTCATTAATGTTTTGACAATACACATTAAAAAAATGTCCTGAGGTTGATTACAATTGTACAGTTTGTCCATTAATGATTCTATTTGAGTTCCTAAATAATTATTGTTAGCTTTATTTATAATACCTGTCAGTTTCCCGGGTGCACATTGTTGCATTGCAGTAGGTGTAAGAACAAAACAGAATGATAAGCTCTCAAGAGCTGAACATACAAGATAAAAGATGTTTGAGATTAATATGCAAACAGCTGAAAAACAATGGAAATGGAAGGCAAAATATACACTACTTGAAAGTGGCATTTTTGTGTAACAAAACATTCAAAGACAAGAAATGCAAATGAAGTTATTTTTAACCACTGGGAGCACAGACATCATAGAATTTATACTATTTTATTATGGAAAGTGAGCCAGGTATATCAAAGGTTTATTCCCGATGTAACCTGAGAAAATAGGGTGCAGTAGAAATGAAGTTCCCTGTTTGCACTTGAAAGATTTCTCTGTGTTCTCTTTAATTTTAACAGCATTGATATTCCGTTTGCTTTATGAAACCCTTTATTACAAACAGTTATGAATATGAACATCTCATTTGACTGCTGATGAACAGAGGGGAAAATCTAAATTAAAACTTTAAATACCACTATTTAATTACCCAAATGGCTTTGACTGTGTTAAAGAGTGCCTGGGATTATTCTGTTTTTCAATTTGTTTTAATGCTTCCTTGGTAAAAGCTGATGGATTCCCAGGCCCATTGCTGTCACTGATGAACTATATAAAGATAAATGACATTATGGTAAATTCCACTTAATGACACATTTTTAATTTTCAGAACACAGACATTTTCTGGCTAGTGAATGAAGGCTAATTACCTCAAGATCAGAACGAAATAACTCCTCATTTTGAAAGATAATAGAAAAGAAATGTTGCAGATTAATGATGCTATTTATCTTTAAAAGAAAAAAAATTCTATCTTTATCCTGATAGTGCTGTTCCCTGAGGTACATGGTTATAAAATGAATCTGAAGTCGCAACTTAATAGGTTATTAAAATTATTTGAGTGCGGGCTCCTCTGGTTCAGCCTTTCCATAAATTTAAATTGAAGGTCTGCTGTATTTCTAAAGAAAGCAGCTTGTTTACGAGACCACAGGGAGAAGATAGGTTACTGACAAAAGATGCACTTAACCCCGTTCTATATCTCCTTTTTAAAAAACCTGAATGGAACAGATACATTTCAGAAATAGTCGAGATAAAAGTTTAATATGTCTGAATTATCTTACGTTCGTGTCTTTTCTTCCCAGCATATCTCATTATTAGAAAAGTAAATAGGAATAAACAACATTAAGGTAAATTTGCCATGGGGATGTGGCAGTTAATAGCACCAGCTATTTCTCAGAATGGGAAATTTTGTAATTGACATTCTATTACTACTTGCTGAGAGGATCTTAGCAGTGTAGTTTCTTGTTCAAAAAGCACGTGTAGAAGAGCATTTCTTTCTGAGTACTAGTTGTACATGCGGTTATTTGTACCATCCTGCTCAGGTTGTCACTATTCCCAGCTAGATCACTGATAGTATGTCTTCTGTTGCAGTCCATGCTAAAATGACACGTGTTGTAAAAGCAAATTCATATCAGACACCATTCTTCTGCAGATAACTCAATTTTCGAAGTGTGCATATGCAACTAAAAAAATAACTTTTAATCCATGAAAATACCCTTAATGTAAAGTTGTTACCTAATCCTGAAAAACTGGACTCTATCTAATACGCTGACAACCACATTACCAGAAAGTGTAGTTTTTCATGAAGTATTCCTTCTTATTACCATCCCTCTGTAGTCTTCAGAGTGTCACTGCTTTTCTGTCAAATAAGCTTTGTTGCTTGACAATAAATGAATTTAATGTGGAGTGGGAAGACGACATTGGTTTCCTCAGCTGGTGCAGTTCACACGAGAGGTTTCTTGGAGTTTTCAAAGCCTGCAAGACAGAAAGGTAAAAAGAAAACCTGATCACTATATTTGAAATTTGTGAGCAGTCATAAGTATTTTGTTGTTAATTTCTATTTCAATTCTAGCAGGAGAGTTCACTGTTGTTTTCTGTCCGTGAGACTCAGTTGCTGAGCTGGTGACATTTTGCCAGCAGAGCTCTCTGCAAGAGTGTGGATGGTGCTGCTACTGCCTCATGGGTTGATAAAGGCAATGATTTTGAATTTTCCTCTGTTACTTGCTCCTCTTAGGCTGCAGCCCGATGTTACCTAAATCAGTTTTCCCTCAGTTGCACATCCTCTTCTGTCTTTGGACAAACAAAGCAATTGCGTATCTAAGTATAACCTGAATTTCAGAGGGAGTCCTTCATTTACAGCAGTTTCAAAGCTTTCCATCCCCTCATGCATTGCTGTGCTCCTGGCACAGTCCTGTGGAGTGTGGAGTGACAGGCACTGTCCTGTCAGGCAGCAGGGTGCGACAGGCAATGCCACCACACATATTTGCCTGCCTCCTATGAAGCCAGCGCTCCTCATGGGTGGCACTGGGTTCAGACTGGCACTTCGAGGCAGCCCTATGGCCGTGTTGCACATCTGAACAGCCTGCACCATACCACTGAATCCATCACCCAGTTAACGTGGCCACCTGCTGAAGGCAGCACAGGCTGCCGCCTGCACCCCAGCTTGCCTCAGCAGCTTGGGAAAGATGTCAGGGTTCCCTCAGAGCCATGGTGTGTGTGTGCTTGGCAAGGCTCAAGGGTAAGGTGGGGACAGTGGTAGCACAGGCTTGTTCCTTCTTGTGTTGACACCATTACGCTGCCTCGGTTGTGCACAGCGAGAAATGTGCAGGCAAGCTGGGGGGTGGTATGGTGTTCTGCTCGGTCTTAACCCCCAGGGCCCTGTCATGGACTCCTGGGCCCAACCACAGGTCTCCCGTTCATTTCCAGCATGCTCTTGCTCATTTCACAGGTGAGCTGTATCGGTGGTTACCTCTTCTGCTGGCTTTACATCTGTCATCTTTTAGTTTCACTTCCTCTCTCTCTTTTAACAGTTCAGACCAAAGCTGCGCTGACTTCTGCATCTTGCCAGTGCTGGGAATCCCTGCAGCTCAACCGCAGAGCCCTCGCTGGGGTGACTCGTGCCGAGCACCTTTGGCACTGGGCTCATGTCTGTGAGGACCATGCGCGCCTGTACCTGCTGGTGGGCCAGCGCTTCCCAGCTCACCTCCCCACCTTGCCTGCTTCTGCTCCTACAATCTTCCTCTTTCCCAAACATGCCCCCTTAGGACTGTCTGAAAAACATCACCACACAGTGCCACCCTCCTCTACCATGGTCCATGCTGCAGATTGCCAGGGAGCCTCGTAGAGCACTGTGCAATCTGTGTGGTGACTGTGGCACAAAATGCAAGTTGGTGTCTCTGGCCAAAATGGAAAAACACTGAGGAAATAACAAAAGATTTGTAGTTCTGTCCGTCTGCTCTTTTCATTTGTGTCTGCTCTTTTCATTAAGTGACCTCTAAATGTAAGTGCACTATGCAACCACTTTGTTTTGTGAAATACTGTTGAAGTAATAATCTAAAAGTGTTTTCTTATTACCCAGTTTTAGATACAAATTATTACCACAAAAATTTATATGTGAATTATGAAATGAAGATGGATCTACAGTCTCAAGAAAATAAAGTCTTGATGACAACTGATAAATGATGTTCTAGATATTGTTTTGGTCTTATGTATAATGGAACATATTGGTTTGGATTTGGGGTTAAGCACAGAACAAATAACAATTTAAGCCTCAGTTAGGTCACGTATTCATAAAATTCGTTATTTTTGTTGGTGACAGTAAGAAAAAACACTTTGAGCATCTCTGTTTTTTTAACTGTATTTTTCATTGTTGTGAATACTGTGTGCATGCTATTTCTGCTTCTCTTTTATAGTGACATCTTTGCTCTCTGGTGCAGCTTTCCTTTTTTGGGGTTATCCATCTGCATCGCAGATACTGGTAATCCACGGTCTAGTCTTTTCTCTTTTTACTAGCCAAAAAAACACTTTGGCATCAATCACCAAGAGAGATAAAATGATAAGGAGAGTTCATCATATACAAGTAATACATAGTGCCAAAGTAAAGAAACAAATGCAGAACAGTTTTATTTCAGTTGAGCTTTTTTAAAAAATACTGAGTTTTTAAAAGATATCTTGAGTAAACCAGGTTTTGTGTCTGTGGCTTAAGCTGCTACTGTGGATATTTGTTGCTGTGGATGAATCAGCAGTTCATACAATACTGTTTTCTGTAAATCATTAATCTGTTAAATAAAGTGTAAGGTTAGTCGTTTCTGAAGAATTAACAGATCTTGCTTGGGCAATGGAGCAGTGGCCTAAGTACCAAACTGTCTTCAGATGGTTTAGAAATCAGCGAGCCCGCAGTGAATTGAGTCTGATCTGTGATGCTTGCTGGTTCTTCTGCAGGATCTTCTGAGGAGACAAAAGTCCATGAGGGCATATGCATTCTTCTGACTGTAAATGTATGCCCAAAGCACTCGGTTTGTTCTCCTGTGATGCTCTTCAGGGTGTATTCATTGCAAGAGGTGACAGCAGGAGATACTATCAAGCACAGGCCGGAGATCTAGCTTTTGTTTTCCCATTGCAAACTGTAGATATTATTCACAAGAACAGATTTTTCTTCTCTGTATCACCCCAGAATTTTTAAGAGCCTCTCAAGTGGTAGCTTCACTCATACTTGTGTTTCTTTAAGGAATTCAGCAGATACTTAAGGAATGGTCACTAGAAAAAGCAATTGCCATAAGTAAAGCTTTGACTTTAAAAAGGTTAGAGCTTTAGTGCTGGTTGAAGATGCCTTATTTTCTGAAATATTTTGAGAACCAGGCACCATACAGTGTCTGGTTTGTCTTGGCTAATTATCCATGTTGTGTATCAGATACACATCATTTTATTATCTTCCTGTATGGAGAATAATCACATTGCTGCTTCTTTATGTTGCCCTCAGTTTCCTATTTTTGCTGAAACAAAATTTCTATTGGTATGTTTACAATTTGTTAGAGAAAAGTGACCGTGCTGTTTCATTGGTATGGGGAAGGATGCTCTTAGTTCTTCAGTAAGATTTCTGAGGAGAATTATACACTTAAGACATAAAGCAAGACTCTTTTCCAACTGATCAGAGTTTGTTTTTACTTTTTGGTTGGTTGGTTTGTTTTGAGGTAGACTGTAATATCAAAACTATATGTCTTTAATTATGTAATCATGATACTATATGAATGAAATAGGATTGATATGTCACTTGTTTTAATAAATAGCTCAATGTTTTATGATAACATTTTTAGAGATAGTTTTTCATGATTTTATTGCAGTAGCACACCAAATCTCACAGATGCATACATCTATGTTTTGCTTACATTTCTAATGCATTCCAGCTGCAGAACCTACCATTTATATTTTCAGGTTATATGGCTTTGGGTTTTTATTGGACAATTGCTAATACAGTCAAGGAAATCTTACTTAAAAACAATACAAAATAAAATAATTTGGGTGATATTATCCATAAACACAAGTCTTTAAAATAGCTGGCTGTTGTGGCTCATGTCTAGCATTAATGTATAAATTCTTCCAATTATACTAATGGAATTCTAGTCCCAGACAGCGGCATTTTACAGCACCATAGCAAAAAGCAATGTCTGAAACTAGGAATGTCTCTAAGTTCTTTCACGTTCAAGCAAAAATGTGCTCAGCAAAAAGAAATGTAAATTTAAGGAAAATCTCCAATTTCCTATTCTATGCAAGGCTTTGATTTTTTGCTGACTCAGGCAGTAGGGTTGACACTGGAGCTTCTCATTTCATCTGAAATAATCACTTTTTACTTTGGAACAGTCTTTCATTTTTTTGCAGCACTATCTTCTGAAACAGTCCACTTTGTATGTATGAATCTGTTTTTCTCCAGATAACACAGAAAGTAAAACTATTAGAAACAGGTTCCCATCTATTACTTTCTTGAGTGCATAGAGAAATACTTATTTTCAGTGGTGCCCTTTTAGGGACTTTACTGATGGTTTTTTCCACCTTTCAAAAAAGACAAAAAGAGGAAGAAGAAAATACATCTGTAGTCTAAATTGACTGCGCCAAATAAAACATTAAATTTCAATAGAAAATGTAAAAGAAATATAGTTAATGTTAATAAAGCTGTCAGTAAAAACCCAATTGCTTCAAGAAATGTGCCTGAGCTATTGCTGCAGCCCATACAAAAACACATGCTAGAGTGGTATCTGGGAACAGAGTCTCTGGAGTCATAAACTTTGCTTTTTGGTTAAGAGTGAGTATAGTTACTTGTTCCTTTATATCTGCAATAGTTAAGATTTAAGACATGGCAGGTGGAGTTTGTGCACAAGTACCTTGTGTTTGGCTGTACAATTCAGCAGCCATAGTTAGGTATTGCAGGAATTCTTTTTAAGGAGGTTAATCTAGACAGGTGCCTGTTTTGGAAGCAGGAAGCTTTCTTGGAGGACGCTGATCTTGCAGGTGTGCAGTGCCAGTTGATACAACTGGCCCCATTGAAAAGAGGGAGGTTTTACAGGGGCACAACCAGAATCCTAACTGGTCATTTAGAAGCGAGGTTGCTGTACTACAACAGTACAGTCAACATATTCTGAATGAATAATTCTAGTTTTCCATCCACAGCTCTTATGGTATACCTTGTTCTGTCTTTTAATCCGTGTGTAAGACCCAACTGTGTGCCTACTCGGTGCTGCAATAGAGCTTTCTGTAGTAGTGCTTCATTCGAGACTGACTGTATGGAAAGCTCCAAATTCTGGTTCAACTGTACTTGTTACCTATGTGAGACCGTGCTGGAAATACAGTTTCTCACTATTGATTTTGATGGTAGCTATTGCTGATATGACCCCATTTCTATCCTCCCCACCCCACAGGTTAAATGCTGCAACTTCTTTGCTAAAACGTTTTTTTCTTCTTTGGCAATAGCCACCTTGTTTTGTGTGCCTGAACCAACCGAAGCTGCAAGTCTCCTGTCATAATTTTGTCTTAAAAAGTGCTTTTTTTGTATCCTCTTTTGTTCCTGTTCTATGGCAGCTGGTGACTTTTACTCCTTTCAAATGCTTTTGTCTCATTTGTGCCTGCTGTAACTCAGTACATGCTATCAGGGTTAGGACAACTGCCTGCTTTATGTTTTTAAAGGTAGCATGTACACTAAAATGTAATGCAGATAGACGGTGTTAAAGGCAGTGTAAGAATGTTTTGGGGGTGTAGTGAAATCTGGTGGACAGTCATTTATTTAACAGCATATGACAATCTGATTGCAGTTGAGAGAAACAGGTTATATAAATGGGATCAGGTAGTAGTGACTCAGTAGTGCTGGTGCCTGTGTAGATCATGGTTCAGTAAGGATATTAAGTGCACTTTATACACAGAGACTAAGCTTGTCAATAGCTGATGTTATAATATAACACAATCAGAGTTTCCTGATGGCTAGGAAGTCAATGCAGATTGCATGATTTGCCCAATTATTATTTTTTTTTATCCTTGAAAAGATTTTCCCCTTGTAATGATTTCTCCTCCAAGAGGATTGAGAAGAAGAGGGTTTACACCATGATACTTTGTACAAACACCACCAGATTAAGCATTTCTGATGTACTTTGAAGGAAGTCTCTTCTTGTCCTCAGCTGGATAACAGATATACCTTCACAGATTTGGGAAACTGAACAGTTTTAAAGAAAAGTAAAATGTTGTTAAATTTAGCATGAAAAATATTGACGTGATTATGCAGGTCTGTTGTAATCCTTCCTAATATGACAAAGGGCAGGTTTAATACTTTTTGAAATTTTCATGGGGCCCGTCTGATGTGCTTGCTTTCCCAGTCTAATTACTGCCAATTTGGGGGTTATACATAAAATCTTCCCCCAGAGCTCACTTTTTTACCTTTTTTTTTTTCTTCTTCTTCTTTTAAGGCTTATTTTGTGTATAGATTTCTGATGTTGCATTTTGTTTCTCTCTTCTTGTCACTGCTACTGTCTAAATACCTTTCTCCCTGGAAATAAAATCTGTAATCATCCTCTCTACTGTTTCACTCTGCAGAAGGCCCTTCTGTTTGGCTTTGGGCTCTTCAGTGGAGATATCTTATGTAGTAAGGCATTTCCTAACTTCTCCCTTGTGATATTCACATAATAATTACTGTGTAGTTGCCTGGGCAAATGTTCTTGGAGCTGTCTTGGAGGACACTCTCAGGTGCTGACAGTAGATTTTAGACTTAGAGTCCATGTTACATTAAGATTCAATCTTGCTATTGCAAGTCTTTTTGAAGCAAGAATTTAGGTAAATGTCCATTAGAACTATTTATTCTTTTTCACAAAGGTGTATTATATATTCCATAAAGCAGGTAGGTTTTTAGTATACCCCTGGAAACAGTCACCTTTCACATGGTAAGTGATTAAGGTTTTCTCTAGCCAACAGTGTTTTTGTCGTTTGTGATTTCATACTTCTACCTCTAAAGTGAGCTTTAATGACCGGAGAGATTTCACAGAGACCTTCAGCGGGGAGCACTCTTTCTTTAAAAAACTTCTCAATTATTACTCCTGTCTTTCCTTATCTGCAAAATTCAGTTTAAAAAGCCTGAAGTAGCGAATGATATATCTACTGTTCTTGTCAATGTCATGGCCTTGTGTCGTGATGTTGAAAGGTATCTCCTCAAATTATTGTTCTTCGGTAGTTGTTTCTTTCGGAGCAGGCCTGTTGTATAGCTATTTGTTGAACTGTGTACCTACTGAATTAGTCAAAGACCTGGCTAAAACCATTTTTTTCTCTTCCTCTTTACCCCTCCCCCAGACTAGCTTTTGTTATGTATTGGCTTGCTAATCCTTGTGTTGAGCAGTATCAGACATCACCTTTCTTGGGGGCACTTAGTCCACTCTTCCGCTTTCTTTGTCAAAGGGCTCCCTTAATAGGAGAAGTCAACAGGGAGGACAAAAGGGATTGAAAGTTGTATTTAATCGGGGTCAGAGAGGTGGTGTTCAGAGTGACGGGCCCACAGGCAGGCTGGCCTTTTATGCTTTCCGACGCAGATGGTCCCAAAGCATTCAGCTAAGTGAAGAGAAAGCTGCCCAGTGAAAGCTATTGTAGGGCAGCATCGTTACAGTTGAGAAGGGTTGCCAAGGGTAACTGGAGAGTATCACCAGCATCCTGTGATCACTAGTCTGTGCCATTGAAAACCTTAGACCGAGGATTGCTTTGGGTTCCTTAGCATCCTGATGCTCGTGCGTAAGCAGCAATATCTTGTGCTACCTTTTTAAAATTTAATATCATTATTTTTACTTTGAGGCACATAAACTGTAGAATCATTTGCATTTCTTAATTTCAGAATAGCCATCTTCTACAAAATGTACAGCTACTTGCTTTAGAACATATTGCTTTTCTTCCCCTGGGGAATAGTCTATTAATATTTGAACTTGTTAAGATAACACTGTATTTACAGAAACTTAATTTTTTAAAATTTGTCTGAGTGCAAGAATAACGGAATACAAGAAAAGAACAGGAAAAAAAAAAAAAAAGGTTATGTTATTCAACGCAGATAACACCTGCAGTCATGTGAAAAAGCTTTGGAAACTGTGCCCAAAATAACCCCAGGGGATTACTACAGTGCCTTCATTGGTCGAAGCAAATAGTACATTGCAGCAGGTAAAATGTGTTTGTGACAAAATAGCTGAATGTTTTTTTTTGTTAAACAGGAACCCTGCTGCTATTTGTGTTGTTTTCATTGATGCCACAGATGTCCAAAATGATAACTGTACTTTAGGTCTTGCATGAAACACCATTTGAAAGTGTAAGTATGTGTGTAAACTTGCAGCAAATGTGCCTGGTGCCCTGTGAGGAGATTGGCATAAAAAATGAAGTTGGGGCCACACAGCAAGCCACGTGTATCAGCAGAACGGTATGACTAGACAGATAACATTCTGGGATAACCAGGTCTCAGTTTCCAGGCCCTGTCCACAGTTGGGACTGATCTCTGCTTGGCTTGTCCAAAAGGGTGAAGGTGCTCCCAAGCCAGGCCTGCTGTTTGATCACCCCAAATCTGCCCAGAAGCAGCTCAGCCTCTGGTGCCATGCGGGAAAGACACGGTGCTCTGGGAAGGGTCCGGAAGGGGCTTCGTTCAGAAGCAGCTGGGCCACCCACCAGTTCCTTCACATCAAGGGATCTTCAGCTTGCTTATGCGGCCGGCTCTGTGGCTTATTTGTTCTGCCAGAGAAATGAAAGGGGCGGAAATAGGAGGTCACAGTCTAGTCTTTGTTTTATTATTTATGTTTTCACACAGTCATTATTAGAATGTAGTCCTCTGCAATTTACCGTGGAAGGATCATAAAACTTCCATCTATGCAATGTCAATCATACAGGGAGTCCTTATGCAAGTTATCGACCTACTCAAAATTAGCACAAATTTCAGTGAAGTTTCATGTGCACTTCATAAAGTAAATGGAGACTTAACTAAAAAAGCGGTCATTTTGTCTATTTAATCACTTAGATAGTTTTTTAACAGAGAAAATACTGTATATGATTAAGCAATTCATATTTTCCATTTTGTTTCCCCTGATGCAAATGACCAAGATACTCCAAACGAAGCATTCCCCTTAAAATCAATAACAGTAGTGAAATCTGATTTGGATTTCATGGGCCCTCCAGTTCTCCACACTATTTGAATATGAAATAGTTTCCTCTTTGGCATTTTTTTTTCATTCATTGTGTGGCAGGTGGAGGGAGAGTGAATATGGATAAAAAAAGTATGTGGAAGAATTATGTGTCATTTTTATTATGACACAGAGATTGCAATGGAAGATTGCAACACAATTATGACACAGATTATGACACAGAGATTGCAACGGTTTTGCAGGATTGCATAATGGCAAAAAACCTTGGAAGTCAAAGTATAATCTTCATTATAATGAAACAAAAATAATAAAGGCTGGAGGCAGGTATGTAATTCAGAGAGCATGTCATCAGAGACAATGGCAAAAAAAAGGAAACGAGTGTTTCTACAACTCCTTAGATATGTTCTCTTCAAGCAAGCAGTTAATTTATCATTCTTTATATTTCTAAGAGAGGGAGGCGGATTTTGCATTCCCTTCTGAGATTAATAGTAAGTAGATGGTCCACTCCTTTCATTGATGTTAAAAATTGCAGGTGAATGATAGAAAATTTTGTTTAAATAATTGGTTTACTTAGGTGCATTTCTGAGGAATACATGGATTTCTACTTTTGTACTGTATTTTCATTTTCTAAAGTCATCTCAGAAGTCTCACTGGATAACAAATTCCAGATTATTATTCTCCTATACTTCCCTTTGCACTTCTGAAAAAAAAATAAATAAATAAAACAAAAATCAAACATCTTTTTACCTGCATTATCACTAAGCTATTGACACAAGACTAAACTAAAGTAAATGTACAAATAATGCATTTCATATATAGTCTTCACATTTTCTTGACAATTAATGTATTATTTTCAAATTTGTACAGTAGTTTTTTTAAATGCAAAACGTATTTTTGAATTCTATTGCACTGTATCTTCTGAATCACTGATATACATTAAACAGTGAGACTAACACTAGCAGCCAGGAATTTCTTCATTGCTAATGTGACAAGGACTTGAAATAAAATTATTTGAGGTTGTTCTTAGCACAGTTCTTAACTGCCACACATTTTAGTATTTTGCTGCCTTTTATCCTGCCTTAATTTTAGAAGGTGAGTACATGGGAAGAGTATTGTAAGCCTGTTTTTTAATTGATGGTGTATATTTGGTTTACATGCATTCAGTGTCAAAGCCAAACCTTCTGATAATTTGTGGCCACCAGAACTAGGCATGTGTGTAAAATGATTTTAGAATCAGGTCTCATATTCTTTGTGTGGATTAGCCCATTTGGACTTTGTTATGGACATAGGCTAGTGCAGCTCTTTCACTAATACAATGAAATGCAATTTCTGACCAGCATAGTCTCTGCAGACAGCAGTCCCTAGATTGGTCATTTATTCCAGACAAAATAATTTCTGCATCCATAGTTTCTTTTAGGCTTAGGTGAAGACATCTAGAGCATGATTCATGACCAAAACCATAAGTGTGGCTAAAAAAAAAAACTTTTATGCTAAGGGCATTTGGTAGCCTGATAAAACAATGCCAAATACAATCTGTCAAGTATGGCTACCATTCCATTAGAAAGATACGACAAATAAGACAGGACTACTGTTTGGCCCTTTGCAAAGCTTCTACAAGCATTAGTACTGCCACTCATGCAGTACCCCACAGCGTGCTAGTCCTGTGCAGTACCTTTGATAACTTGCAGAAGATGAGAATGTAGTTATGAGTTGTCTTCTGTTTTCTTCTGTAAAATCTATTTGGTCTTTTTTAAAGTTGTGTGTGAAATGCTGCAGTCCCCACTCATTAATATCTCTGACCAGGTTTGTCTCATGTTTCCACTTCTAAGCTTTTCAAGACTGTATTAGAGATAGAACTGATCTTCATGAGATCTGCAGTGACTCAGTTTCCCAGTTCAAAGTGTATGCCCAAGTGAAGGGTTCAGTCTCAGACATGACATTTTGTTTCTTTTTTTGTCTCCTTCCTCTATACTCACAGTCTAACGAAAGAAGGTGGGAGTTAGAGAGAGTGTTTGTATTATTTGTTTTTAAAGGAGCAACGAGCTACCACACTCCTCAGGAAATTTGGGTGGTTGCACATTTTAAATGAGGCATTGATAATTTTCTCCAGTGATAGGACTGGTTGTTTTTTGTGTGTTGCTAGGTAGAAGCAGAATCTGTCTCACAACCAGCCCTTTAATCATTGATTCAGACATCCCTTGCTTTTAGGCAGAGAAATGGGGAAAATTTGAATCAAAGATTTCAGAAATTATTGCTTTGACTTGCAATATGGAAAGTACATTCAATAATTTTGCACAGTAGAATCATAACTCTACTGCAGTGATCAGTGTAAGGGACTTTCACTTGATGTATGTAGGCGAGACTCATTAGTCTTTATCCAAAAGAATGACTTAAATCACAACTTTAAAAAAAAATCATCTTTCACGAATTAATATAGATATTTCAGTCCCATACATGAAGTTCAAGCTGAATTAAAAAAGTGCTAATCTTAAAGAATACTACTCTTTAAAAAAAAAAAAAAAAAAAAAAGCATAAAATTTTGTTTTACTCAAAATATAAATGATTTAAAAAATAAATAAATAAATAAACACATACAGACTGCTTGGAATTTTCCTAAAGTAGCAGTAAAATGTTAAGAGTTGCAAATACTATAAATTCAAGTAGGAAAAGTCCACTGCCAAATTCTCATGTCAGGAAAAGGTGTTATTAAAAGTCTGTCAAAGTCCTAGTTTAAAAATAATTATGTACACCTTAACTATTCAGTACTTCTGTTGTCTGATTCATTTTCAACAAAGACTTGCTAAACTCTCAGAATTTAAATGGTTAAAATCACTGTGAGCTCTGCTTGTTCTCATGCAACTATTTTATATCTTGAACGCATCAACATTGCGTTCACAATGTGGGAGTACTTGAGCTTCATCCACCGAAGATATTATGGTCCAGGCACTTCTTTTTTGATCTTGTGTTTATTCACCATTGGTTATTTATCCAAATGGAAAAGTTGAATGATTTTTAATATGCTTTTATAGAACAAGACTTCTGAATTTTGGTACAAATTGCTTGCAGTACAATTATGAGGGCAGTAAACGCATCCAGCACAAAATATATTTACACTTCTTTTCACTATAGGTGTAAACTAGAGCACAGGATATGTTATATATCTATGGTTATATAACTATGGTTCTAGTTTAATGCTTGTTGGTTATTGAAACGTGGTTAGTAGTGCATTCAGAGCATATGTATTGCTCTTGTCTAATTACAGTTTAGTGAAAGTTTAGTTTACTTTTCCTCTGACTTACGTTATACGTCCACAGTATTACTAATGATGCATGGGTTTAGAATCAGATGACATCATTTTCGGTGTCAGCATTTTCGAGTAATTCCTACTTGAATGCTTTAACCAGTCCTTGGTATCTTAAACAAATTATGTCTCTATTTTCAGACTCCAATAATCCCAGGCTAGTATAACACACAAGATTTTACTTTCTTGGTTGAAAAATTCATGGCCACTTTACTTTACAGCTGAGTGTGTGGAAACAAAATGCATAGATAGTCTGGGAACTGGAGCCACACTGGCCAGTTCCAACAACTCTCTGAAGCCCTAGTGAAATTGCGGGTGAGGGGGACATATTGTCAGAAAAGTTCTGCAAACAGTGTTTGGGGGTGTTGATCCTGTCTTTTCTAATGTGCTTTCCCTGCGTGCTTTATGATGGAATTTTGTGAAGGGTTGCAATTCTCATGGACCTTAATTATTTGAAAAGTTCATTATGTTAGAGAGCTCTAAATTTTAATAGGTCTGGAAGAAAGTTGTTCTTCCTAGTAACATAATTAAAGTACACTTTGGTTTTGGTAAAAGTAAGAAGGTTTTTCATATTGCTATGGTATCATTTTAAGGGGAAAAAAAAAAACGTATGGAAATGTTTCTGGAGAACTCCATGTTTTCTATTACAAACAGAAGAAAGATGTTCCAAAGAATTCCATCACAGTTATTTTTTCTGTTCCCAAGAAAAGGATGTTTTAATTTCAAATGGAACAAGGTATACCAAAAAAAAAAAAAAAAGTTCTTTTCCTGTATTTCAATCTCTGCCCATTAAAGCATGATATAAAGTATGAATCCCAAGGCGTCCATAGCATGTTAGTACTGTTTGGTACTGTTAATCTGAAACACTTACAAAGCTTTGCAGATAGTTGAGAGCAGTGTGTCATCTTTGCCAGGACAAACCAAGATTCTCCATGACAGTGACTCTCAGAAGAGCCAGAACACAATCTTGATGCATGCTTACAAACCCTGAAGTTGTTGAGATGACTTTTTAGTCTCCCTGGTGTGAGAGTGTTTGTGGTGGATGCTTTTGGATATGCAGATCATAAAAGCTTATGAAGACCAAAGTAAGAACAG
Source organism: Aythya marila (assembly GCF_965140915.1). Lineage (NCBI taxonomy): Eukaryota > Metazoa > Chordata > Aves > Anseriformes > Anatidae > Aythya > Aythya marila. Next base: position 87,317,119 of record NC_139080.1, read on the forward strand.
ACTGTTAAACCCATAAATTTTATTCTCATAAAATAACTGCATGTTTTTACACATCAGCATTAGTGCTTTGTTACTACTTGATGTTAAGTAGGTTTAGATTGTTACTGGATCATTTCTCATGTCTTAATTTTCTTGGCAAGCATGAGTTTGAGGAAGACGTAGTGTGGAGGGCAATGTAGTGGCCAGGATGCTGTGTATACCTCCTTGCTGGGAAACGGGGGTGGAGAGCATGAGAGAGGAGGTGGAGTGTCTTAGAAGGACCTTTTGGTGTATAGGAAATCCATGAACTGAAATTAATCTCTGCAACTAAGATGCATTGTATTGGTTTCATTATGAATATTTTTCAGGAACTCCTGTATGTGTTTTCTATTCCATGTTTGTGATAATCTTTAGAAAGATCAAAAAGAGGAACTAGGAATATAAGCAACTGGATTTTACCCATTCCAGGTCCCCATGTTAGCTTTAACTCAGACTTCATTTTTGCTTAGACTAAATGTAATCTGCAACGTGGTAATGATCAGACTCTTCAGGATTTCATCTGCAGGTAAAGACAGTGCAAGCATCTGTCATGTTCTGTTCTAGTTTAATATTTGACTGTTTGTAAATACTTCTGATGTCTGAACTACCTTTAAAAACCAGTGGGCTTTTTAGGTAGTGTTAAACTTTAGTACAAGGGGGTTAACACTTCCAATTGTATCTTTAGAAGTTTTGAGACTTCTCTTCCTTCATATTCATGAAAATACCACTTAATGTGTAAGAGTTCAAAAACATGAAAAGTTATAGCGAAAGTCTAAGTCCTGTTATGTTAACAACCCATGAATTACTTCTCTTACAAACAGTGGAAGTGCCAAATCAGAGTCAAACCACAATATCCAATTCTAGTGTTATATTAAACACTGCGGAGTTCATCTGAATGCTCTGAGGAAAAGAACTGCCATCTTAGGAGCTATTCCAGCCTAACCACATCAGCCCTACATCATCCTCGATACACCACAGCTGTTCCTTTTGTGTTCCAAGAGGTGTTCTTTTTCCACCTCACTGCAAGGGAGGCTTGTCTGACCTTCAGGGTGGGAAGAAATTGGGATGATTTAGCTTGTCTTTGCCAAATGGGCAAGCTATCAACGTGAATGAAAGTTGAACCTAAATACTTAAATTCTAGCCTATACCCAAAGATTGGCAATTGCCCTGAGTTTAAATATGATCTTTTTCTGTGTTAAATACTTTTTAAATTTCATTTTAAATTCATTTTTATGTAGAAGTAGAGACAAGAGCCCAGTTTAAGTTTTGTTAGTTTCAGATACTTGTTTACATGATTGTTCTTCACACTCAGGTATTTATTTCCATATTTCTTCTGACTAGGAACATCAAAAGAGACATGCTATTTTGCTGGGATACAGTTGGTCTGTTGTGGTTTTAGGTCTGTGCTTCAGTTGAAGAATGAGTGAATCATTTCCAAGGAGTTTTAAAGCTGGATACCTCTCTATTCTGTAGAGAATTGTGATGATGCTACCACACCGTTTACACTATTTTTTTTCAGACATAGTGACTTTACCATAACAGAGACCACAAGCCTCAGTAAAATCAGGCTTCATGGATTTCTTTTCACCTTTTACATTTATATCTTCTTTATTCTCTATTGGTACAAAAGATGTGATATATTGCCAAAACGGATTCCCAAGTCTCAACAGTTGATTTTCTCTTAAAACTGTACTGCAAGTGACCAACAGTACTCTTCAGGCTCCGGTCCTGGACATGAGCCGAGTTCCAGTTTAGCTGACTGTATGAAGGAATCTGTAAATATATCAAAACAATGTGTATGCATTGGTTGGGCTTCTGGAATCTTAATATTGATGACTACAATAGATACCACTCCTCGAGTACTGATTAAGAGATTAAGATCCTGCATGCTTATTCAACTGCCAAAGCCTCCAACTTCCCTTATGACTGCTTCTTTGATGAAGTTATGTATTGCCACTTAGAAAGTCTACTGCATGATAACAATCACTTAAAATACTAAAATAGTCTTGGTAATGTATTACAGAATCAGCTCCTGACATCTTATTGATCCCATAAGAAATGTCAGAGTATCACTTCCACTGAAGCTAAAGCTATGCACAGTTTACAGTCTCCCGTGCTCCTTAACCATATTGCACAAGTTTTACCTGCAGTCAGACATACGAAAATTTGTTGGGGAGGGAGATTTACAGTGGAATTTTTTTTGATACTGGAGTGATTATTGCAGGCTTGTTGTCAGATGAATGACAATAGAAAATGAAAATGGTTATTTTTATGTTGAAATTATATCTCAAAATAAGTCTTTTAATGAGTAATTTAGAACAGGATAAGGCCATATTTTTTTCGTCAGTAATCTATCCTAAAACTTTGCTTTATTTTATGGCTTTACTTCTGATTTTATTTGTGTATGTGTTTTTTCGTATGTAATCCTGACTTAGCATTTATTATTTTTCTTTTCAACAAGGATTGATGGAATCTAAAAGGCATTTAAGACAACTTAATCAAACAGCAAAAAAAAAGCTTTCACTTCAAAGTAAGCTGCTAGTCCTTAGTGCTTTTCAGCCATATAGGAAACAGTCAGAAAGTGAATTCTTGATGTATCCAGTGGGAACAATAGATTTGTGTTCAGTCTTTCCTTTTCTAAATTAGAAATCACAGTACAGACATTGGAATTTCTAAATCATATATTATACCTTATTCAGTGGTGGGAATAAAATGTTCACGTTTGCCTCCTTTTCTCTGTTTAACTTTGGCTGCTGTGAACACTAGGAAGAACAAAACTGCAGCTTTTCCTCTTCTTCTTCCTCTTCTTCTTCCTCTTCTTCTTCTTCTTCTTCTTCTTCTTCTTCTTCTTCTTCTTCTTCTTCTTCTTCTTCTTCTTCTTCTTCTTCTTCTTCTTCTTCTTCTTCTTCTTCTTCTTCTTCTTCTTCTTCTTCTTCTACTTCTTCTTGTTCTTTTTGTTCTTGTCATTCTTCTTCTTCCTCTCTTTCTTCTTCTTCTCTTTCTTCTTCTTCTTCTTTTTTTTTTTTTAATCTATTCATTTTATACTTTTCAGACAGATTTCTCCCTGGGGTGAAACAAAGGTTAACTGAAATTTCCTCTGTTGTGTACCTGAACGAATCAGCAGTTTGAGAAGGAAATCCCATTGATGGGCAAAGAGAGTGACAGGCTCTATTTAAAGAATTCCCCCGACTGTGTGGTAGACGAACCATGCCATGAATTTAACTGTTCCTGTGGTCCCTATAGTTGTACCCACCAAAAAGAGAGAAAAACGTACTTTGTTCCGCAAATGTTGCTCTAAGCTTTGAAAATCATGAGCCACTGAGTTTTGTGAATTAACATTACTACAGTGGTCAAACCTAACAGGAGCAGTATTTACAGCATAATACAGAAAATTATGTGTACTTACATGTTGGAAAGGGCACACTATGTATTTGTATTTTAATGTGTGCTTGCATTTTAATCATTTGTTAGTATTCTTGAGGAGTAAGATTTACAGAATTGCATTATCATTTGCTTATTCACTGCACACTTTATTCCACTTAGTGTGTGAAGCATCTTACCATACATAGTTAAAAGAATGCAAGTAGTTGATGTAGGTGCGAAAGGGCATAAGCTTAGAAGAAGGTGCAGGATTTGCCATTACAGAAGTTGTGTTAAGAGTTCAGCTCTGCAGAAAAGAAATACATGGCTGAAATGCATGGCTGTATGGCACAACTAACGTTCAATAAAAATGCTAATGTTTGAGTGATTCTTGTGTTTTTAAATATCTGCTTTAAATATGAAAAGCACACTTCTCTGCTTGATCACATACTCTTAATTCACACTCCTAAACTTCATGACCTGTGAGCCTTCCTGAAAATCGCAGCTTTAACCCTGCCATGGGCCCCAGCCGAACATGCTGCCTAGGGATTATAAATACCATGTTATAGCCCCCAACCGTCAGACTTTTATTCTCTGGCTGTGACAGTTAAGTCTTCTCCCAGGGGTAGTGGCTGCTTAAGTTTGTTTAAAGTTACTTTAACAGGCTTGATTTCTTGGTTGTCATTGTTTTTTCATTTATGCAGGACTTCCAGATGTGTGGATTACTTTTCTTTTTAAAATGGGATAATCTTTTGACCAATGCTGCTTTTGCTTGAATCAAGATCTTATGTTTTAATTCATTTCAAAATGAGTTGAGTTTTGTTGTTTGTTCACTGACAAATTTCCAATTTTGTGATGCTTTTCAAAAACATCATGATAGATTAGAGAAAGGTTGCTAAAAAACAAGATTTCTGCTATTTTCTTACTGCATTTATATATATGTGGATATATACACTGCATAAATATATATGCACTCACGCAAAAGATATCAAGGGAAGAGGCAGCAGAGTCTCTCCTCGTCATTCGAACTTCTGTCAGTAATATCAAGCAATTTCTGTGGGGGAATCTCTTAATCTCATGAATCTCTCTTAATGCTTTTTTTGTGCTAGAGATATTGACATGTAATCCATTATAACAGCAGGTGCCTCATTTTTAAGTAAAATTCTTACTCATTAAATAAAAGTTGAGAGGTTCCTTAAAGTGCCTAAGAAAAATACAGCAGTAAATTCTGTTCCTTTTGCAGAGTGGTTAAATCAAGAAACAGGATGATACACACAGGATTTCATCCACTGTGGCCTCAGTGTGTCACAGCTCTGGTACCCTGCAAGAAGTTGTCTGTGTTTGGATGAAGCTACCAGTGACTGCTAAAACTGCAAGAAACCTGAACTTTTGATGTGGAGCCACACCTGGTCTCCCAGTACAGTGCTTTAAAATCTGCTGGTTGCACTGCAATCATTCAGGCTGCCAGGCACCCTCACTCCAAACCAGAGCAGTGTTTTAGTGCACCATGTACCTGGGCTGCATTTCATTCGGATGCAGTTTGAACAGGACCTTCAGGCAGCGTAAGGAGGACCTGCTCTGTCATCAGGTCACACTTAGTTTTCAGTGCCTGCAGAGAAAACATTTACTTCAAAAGATCGTGTGGCATGCACGTATATAAAAATTTATTCATACGGGTATTTGACTGCATACTTGGAATACATCTTTCTAGAGCAGAAAGGAAAGTGCTACTGCGTAGATATTTGAATTTCCTGTCTTTAGCAAAATTAATGAGGGGAACAAATTTCAATTTATGTTTTGGTGCACTACTAACTTCACATGATCATTCTGTGTTTTTGGAAAGAAAAATATGAAACTTACTGTGATAGATTATATAACAGTAATACATAAATCACTTTGGTTCAAATGTGAACAGCATTTTTCAGATATATGTAAAGTATTACAATGTTAAATACTTCAAATTCTAGATCATTTCTAGGGGTTGACGTTTTACATTGTTATTTGTTACTCCAGTAGCAGCCAGAAGCTGTGTCCTGACATATTAAATATTGTTCAGAGAGAAGTCTAAAACAGTCCTGTGCTGTAGAGGTCTTATAGTGCGCTTGTATTAATTAGCAGTCAAAATCCAATTTTTGTAGCCCAACTTTGAAATGTGTTTGCCCTTCAGGCTGCATACCATACTGTCACAGATTGAAAAACCCTGTTTCAGTGGATTGATCATAAAATACAGTAACTAAAATACATGACTACATGTGTATTCAAATTGGAAGGGAATGGAAAAAAACACTTGTCTTTACACTTTAGGAAAAGGTAGTGTTTTGTTTGCAAAGTTGAATGTCCCGGCTCTACCGTTTCTCAGTGTTATTAAATGTGGTAATAAAAAAACCTTTGCAGGGCAGGCTGAATTTGTGCAGAGAACAGGACCATGTTTTCTTCTAGTTCTGATGAATAGAAATAAATAATAGAAAAGTGTAACTTTTGGCAGAGGTGAAAATCTAGGCAAGGCCATCCACTCTGGGTGGGGCAGTATGTCTGGTTGCTAGGACCATCAGTGGTACAACAGATACAGACATTTTCTGAATAATTTGCTGTTTATTTCAAGTCATTTTTTTTGTTCTGTTAAAATGGGTTGTTACTCTGGCAATTCCAGTTTTTGACTACTCATCGTTTTCACTCCTCACCGCCTCTCCCCTTTCTGGAATGAAACAGAGAAAGCTTGAATGCATATTGAACAGTGGTCGTAAGTCGTAAATCTGTCTTCACGGTGATCCCTGCTCTGAAATTTACATTTTCATGCTGGTGGAGTGATACATGTGAATCTTAATGATCTTTGAAAATTTTTCTTCTAAATAAAAGCAAAGTTGTTGCTTACTATTCATCCTCTTGTAAAGGGATGCAGGATAGCCGAAGTGTAGTACTTCATAAAAGAAGACCCTTGCAGTTTTCCCCCAGCTTTCATTTTAATCTAAATTGCATTTATTTTGTGTCCTGTACATCATTTCTTTTCTAGCCTCTTTTTTCCCTCATCTTGTTCCATGTTCAGCAAATTGACAAAGCCATTTCTTCTTCCACGTGTAAAAATAAGTTCATATGGCAAAGTCAGTTTTATTTCTTCAGTTGCAGTATCAAGATTAATCTCAGTCAAATTAATTAATTAAAAAATCTTTCTTAAAAAAGAGCTTTTAAAAATGAAGATTTGGAAGGATAATATAACAATTAAAAATATTCTGGGAGGGTTTTTTGCACTCTTTAAATACTGTCTGTTTTGTGTCTGCAAAATGTGCAGTCTCTTCACAGAGCAAGGAAAGTCTTGACAGAGGTTATCTGAATAGTTTTTAAATTGCTACTTCACTAAGGTGCTGTAAAAAGTAGAAGGCAAGTAGTCATAACCTCATTTCTTGAGGCAGACAAACACCCTGTGTGTGTGTCTGAGAAAAGAATGAAATGCTTTCACATTGTACTGGCTTGGCCTTGGAAAACATCAGGTAACAAGTTGCATCGTACTGATGTTTGCTATATTGCGTAATTTTCAGTAATTAGCATATGAGTTTGTTTTATGTCAGTGCTTTGATCAAAATTACATTCTCAGTCCAAGGAGAGGATCTGAGCCTTCTGGTTGAGGTTGTGGAGTGAGCGCAGAAGATGGTCCCTGAACATCTCCCCTGGGCACTGACAGAAAGACATTAAGTTATGACCTGTGTCCTCATAGGAAGAAGTACTGTATCTGTGGTCTTAGACTTGTCCTCTGTATGACTGAGTATCAAGGAGTTAAACGTTAGAAGTGCTACCCACCAGGAAGAGCATAAGACAAAGGAGTCTCCAACAGGCTGGCCGGTATCAGCGCTGAAAGCCAGGAAGAGGACAGAAGGACTGATGGAGGTGGCCTGGTCAGAAAGCAAGTTCAGACATACTTACAGCACCCAAAGACTGTAATTGTGTTTTGCACTGGTTAATCCATCCAACTAAGTAGAATTTATTTATTGGGGGGGGGGGTGCGGGGGGGGGGGGTGGGAATGTGTTTGTCAGTTTGAGCAGTGTTTCATGAATTTATTCCACGATTTTGTGCCAGACAAAATACTGTGGTCAATGAGAAAAATCATTGCAAATACTTGTACATTGTCTCTAAAGAAAGATTTCAGGTTGGTTGCAGAAACATTCTTCTTCCTACGTTTTCTAGTCTTCAGCATTTCTTGTGACTAAAAATAAAGACTTGTACATTCTGTTGTGAAATAGACTTAATTTGGGGGTAACCAAACATTTAATAAAGGCAGATTTTGTTTTGATGTTTCATTCAGCATTAAAGCTCTCGTATATTTGTTAATTTGAGCAATTTTAGTTTCTAACACAAGGAATTTTTGAGTCATGGTTTTCCTTGGGACGCTGGGAATTTTGAAAGTGAAGAAAAGAAACTTAGTTGGTTTGTCCTTAGAAAGGACATGTCTGATGATTAACAGGAGTTAATTTGCTGGTAATTTTGATCTGTAGCTTGTCAACCATTCTGCATATGGCATTCACAGTACTGATTTGAATTACAAATATCTTTTTCTTTGTGAATGAATTTTCTTAATAAGCTTCCAATTAATAAATAATGCACTGAAATATATCAGTACGTGTGTTTCTGTACTTTTAATGAGTAGACACCAAAAGGCCTAATTTTCCTTTGGGTATATCCATGAATAGCTTCCACTAAAGAGAGCTGACACAATGCTACCCCTTCTGTCCTCTCTGTTGGAACCCAGACAGTCTGGAAGAAGTGGTCTCCAGGTATATATGGACAATAACATCTTTCATTATGGTATCTCTTGTTATCCTGAATGATAGTTGGATGAAGTATCCATGTAGTTCTTCATCTGAGTTTTTGCTCAGCCACTTCCTCTGTGTACCATGACTTAGATGCAACACATCACTTGAATTGCTTTACATTAGGCCAGTTAAGTTATTGGTAATGTCTCGGTGATGCTTATGACTGTTGATATTAGTGAATGTTGCAAAAAAATATTTTAGAGTGTTGTTGAGAAAGGAACAGTTATTGTTAGTCATGACTTTTGGATGAAGAACAGCAGCAAACAGGTATTGTGCTCTAAAAAGTATTTGTATGTTTAAGTGACATACCTGGTATTTAGATATTGTGTTACATATTTTATTTATTGACTTTTTCCATAAAAAAAGTAAGACATGACATTATGGATTGTATTATTGTAATTTCTAATCATCTGTCTTTCACTACAAATGAAAAATTTTAAAAGACGTTTAGATGTAGAGCTTAGGGATATGGTTTAGTGGGGATTGATAGCGTTAGGTAGAGGTTGGACTCAATGATCTTGAGGTCTCTTCCAACCTAGAAATTCTGTGATTCTGTGAAATACAATCAAAAACAGATTTTTTTTTTTAATGTTTGTGATTCTTGATGTTGTTTTGGTGACACAGAGATGCTTCAGATTTATGGTGTGGGAACAGGATAGGACACTTGGCATTAAAAAGCCTGCAAACACATGGAGTTTATTTAAACACAAGTTATAATTGTTACTGTAGAAGTATAGGTAAAGCAAGTACTTCTGTTGACATGAATCCTCTGTTGATGATAAGAAAGATACTGTGGTGTTACAGCTGTCTTTGCACAGCAAAAGAAGTAAACAGTGTTGACATGCAGAATTTTTAAACAGCTCTAACTGCATCCCTATTCCTTTAGCTTTTTGCCTTTTATTTTCTTTTTGATTTTTTCTTTTTATTTCTGCCAGTCCAAAGTCAGTGTGTGAGAAGGTTATAGTGTGACAGTTGTTAATTCAGTGTGTCGTCCTGATTTATTGCACATTACCAAACCCTGTTATGAAATAGAGTTACTTAGATTACAGTTGCTGTGGTTATGCATAAAGTCATTTTGGCATGCAGCAGTCAGAAAGCAGTGCTGAAGACACAGATTTTTTGAATTCACAAAGTATATTTTATGCTGTGTGTTAAATTCTTGTTCCATATGCTCCCACCCAGTCAGCCTGAGGACTTGAGCTGGCCATGCCCATGAATGAAGTTATAGATAACTGTTTGGAATGAGAAGCTTTAGAGTCCCTGACTCTGAACAAATTAAAGCTTGCCTGAATTTATTCCTGGGGGGTTGGGGGGTCAGTATTATGATGGAGGTATCAAATAGTATAGAGGAGTAAGAGGAAAAGGATAGTGGCATCAAATATAGTCCACCTGATAGCTGGACCTATGCTGATTTTAAGGTGAATCAGATTTACTGCTGAGCAGGTTGATAACTTTTCTTTTCTGAAAACAGAACAAGTTTTCTCCCTTTTGGTACTTTCAAAGTCTATTATCACTTCCAATAACTGCAGTAATCATAATGTTGAACACATTATAGAAAAAATTTCCATGCAAATTAAGTATAATTCGTTGTACTTCTGTTTTTCAGGGGATGTTGATGTGGACTGGTCCATCAGTAATAAAGACTTAGAGGTAACACAGAGAACCAAATTGTTCCATAATTGTTATTTTTATGTTTATTAACAAGCAGAGCAAGATCAACAGGATTGGAAAATCCATTTGTAGTTTTTATGTGGAAGTCTTAAGAATGTCCTTCCAATGGCATGTGAAACCTGACCTACCATTTATTAGGAAGACGTTCACTTCTTGAAGAAGGTACACAAACAGTGGTGGGAGAGGATGAGGGGAGCAAGAGCTCCTCTGCAATGAGGAACTCATCAGTTCATCCTTTCCAGTCTCTTCACAGTAGTTGTTTCATGGCAGCTAGATCCCTGTTCCTGCAGGTGTCACCATAAGTCTGCCATGGTTAGTTAGTCTTCCTGCAGTTCCAGCAAAAGGAGTCAGCTCAGTCGTTAGTACTATTAGGCTGTAACCTGAGGCATTTGTGTAAGGTGTGATAGTATCCAGGAAGAGTAAGCTGCAGCTAGGAGGTCCGTCTCCTGATTTCTCTTTCCAATGTTCAGAGAAGCTTATATCAAAGATCAGTTTAGTCTGAAAAGGACCTCAAAATGTCGTCTTGTCCAACACCCCAGCTTAAGCAAGTTGCCCAAGAGACATCATCAAGTGAAATTATAATCTCTTTCCCGTAAGAGAACTGGTATTTTGCACCTTTTCCATTCACTTGTCCATAATCTTTTTTTCAGTTTTTAAAAATTAGATGCTCACTAAGCAATAGGGTTTGAAGATAGAATTTTCAATTCTGTCTGCATAAACAGAAAGTATGTATGAGGTCATTTGAAGAGGGAGGGTGTTTTCCAGCTTCTCTTTTAACTTCTTTTTCCTTTTTTAAATCATTCTTTACAATTGCAAATTGCAGATTTGGTCTAGACTTGTTTAGCATTGTACTTTGTCCAAGAAGCTTCCCTTAATGTGTGCCAGGGAACTTGTAACTTGCATTTGCAATTAATCTTAGTTATATTTGCATTCTGGGAAAAATTCCAGTTCATCATGAAATAGCACAGTGAGTAAAAGTGTCTCAACTAATAAAGTGAAAGCAAAATTTCATGGCTTTAGTTTTAAACAGCAAAAAAAAGCATGTCCTGAAGTGGAAGTTCAAACAAGACAATAATTTTTCTCTAGATGATGCCAGTTTCTCTAGAAGAAAATTATCTAGTTCAAACCTGGATATGCAAATTGTATTTGTAAGAAGTTAGATTCCTAACTGAACACTACCAGCAGTGAACTTTATGAATTTCTAGCAAACATTGTGCCATAGAATCTCAAATGATAAATACATTTTTCTGTTTTTGTCTCCCCAGGCACAGATCTGTAACTATGCAAGTGTGAGGCGTACAAGTGTGCGGTACTACACAGCAGAGAAAAATGTTACCTGCAAAAATTGCAGTAGAGCAGGTCATTTGTCCAAAAACTGCCCTGGTCCAAAGGTAAATGCAATATCTTAATTGCCTGTAGATACAGCTGTTGTTTCTGATTCTCTTTTATGATTGCCATTAGAAGATTTGCTTCAGTGGTTTGTTATTTCATTGCTCCAAGTTGAATGGTAGCTTGCACAAGATCAGTTTCCTGTATAAAAATAACTGGCTGTTTTGTGAAGGTGATTACTTTATTTAGTTTTTATAAAGGAAAAAAAAACATGAGTACAAACAGATTAGAAAGAGAGTTAAGTACAAGGTATGTATATCTTTTTTATACTGTAGAACAAGTTTTAAGAACTAAAATATTTTTAAAATTTATTTCAACAAGAACATTAAGGAATCCAAGAATCACCCTTAGTAAACGAATGAAAACAGATGTCTGTATAATGAACCATAATATGAATAATGTTAAAAGTTACTGACAAGATAAAATTACTTTAAGAAGGTTGGATAGATGCCAAATATTTAGAAAGTTTGTCCATGAGTTAGAGGTTTAAAATTCAATCGCTATATTGTGAACAAGTGATAGCAGTTGCATGAGGGTCTGGATTTATCAGTCCCTGCAACAAAGCCTGCAAAAATCCATACCTCATTCACTGAGGATGCTACCTACACTGAGATTTTGAATATTGACATAAAGCAAATTCTTTGAAAGCATGTATCCTGTGACTACATCCCAGACAGTTGAAACGGAGTGAAGGTGCACTCCATCACTGGAAAAATTGTCTTTAAACAGATAGGGCTTTGGTCCCAGAGTACTTTTTACGGTTTTATATTTGCCAGTCCGAGAGGCCGTCTGTGTGTATTTGCATGAGTCACAAGGCATGGAGCTGAGTGGTTGTGGTAGGCTGATCCTGGCCAACAATTAAGCCCCAATCCAGCCACTCACCCACCCCCAGTAGGATGATAGAGAGAACTGGTAAGGCAAGAAAAACTCATGGATTGAGATAAAGACAGTCTCATAGGGAAAGAAAAAAAATCAAGAGATGCAAAGGCAATGTCTACTTTGGACCTCCCCATGCCCCCGCGCCTAATTTTATTGTTTATCATGATGTCATATGGTAAGGGGCATGTCTTTGGTCAGTTGGGGTCAGCTCTCCTGGATGTGCCCCCTCCCAGACTCTTGCCCACTCCTAGCCTGCTGGCTGGAGGTTAGTGTGGGAAACAGAGAAATCCTCAAAAGCTGTGCAAGCACCATTCAGCAACAGCTAAACATCAGTGTGCTATCAACACTGTTGTGGTCAGTAAACTAAAACACATCCACATATGGGCTGCTTTGAATAAAATTTACTCCAGCCAGACCCAGTGCAGTGGTCTGTAGGACACATAATATCTGCAAACAATTCCAGTATGTTGTGTCACATGCTGTATATCATGTTCCTATGATACACTTACACTTTTCAGCTTTCAAGAAGTCTCCTAAAAGATAAGTGTTCATACAGAGTACCAAACACTTTTTCTCTGAGTGAAATACACTTTCCAATTTAATGTTAATTCTTGCTGTATTCACTGAGCAAGTAATTCTAGAGAATTTAATATGTGCTTCTGATGTTATGTCCAAAATAATAAAGTACTGGGAATCTATGCAGTTTTTCACTATTTATAGTTCTCCTTCACTATAGTTTCTCTGTGTAACAAAATTTCTATGCAATTCCTGGTAAGCATTTAGGATGATTTCTTCTTCATTTCATCTTTTGTGGAATTTTTGTTTTGTTTTATGTAATCTTTTAAAATGTACTTACTTAAGATACTTCTTTTGTACTTCTCTGTAGAAAATTCCCCCTTGTTGCCTGTGTGCAGAAAGAGGTCATCTACAAAACACTTGCCCAGCACGGTTTTGTTTGAACTGCTGTCTGCCTGGCCACTATTTCAGGGAATGTCTTGAGAGAGCCTATTGGAATAAGCACTGCAGTCGCTGTGATATGAAGGGGCATTACGCTGATGTGAGTATAATCCATGGCAAACAACTCATTCACTATTGTTTTTGTATCTGTCAAGAGCTGAAGTTACACGAACCACAGTTATTTCATATTTTCTTTCATTTTATAAAGTGCATATTTGTATAAACTTATGGAAGTATTGTACCTGGTATCATGAAGGGTGGTCCAAAGAAAACTGGAGCATTGGAAACACACAGTCTTTAATTTACTTTTGTCCAGTTTTAGTTAGGGTGGTGAAAAATGTCTATTAATATGGTTTTGTACTACTCATCTCTTTTAATAAAAGGATTTTAAAACCTAGAAAGTGCAGTTCAAACATTTTCAATGTGGTGGTTTTAAAAAACAGGGGAAATATGCAGAAAAAAATGTATTCAGTAAATTGAGTGTTTAACACTTTATTTTACTCTGCATGGAGAAACATTGAAAATATTAGCAGCAGATAAGGAAGAGAACATTTCTGTTGAACAGAAAGTGTAAGGAGGTTGAAATTAGGAGATATGTATTGCTACAAACATGCTAGACAGAGGTAAAGAATAGCTCTGATGCTCTAACAGTTCCAGATCAATGACTTTACTATGGTCACATATTCATCAATGAAAAAATTATTAGAAGTTTAAACTAAAGTCTAAGTGGGTTTGGGAGACGTTTATAACTGTGTTGTGTTTTATATTGCAAATGTCCTTTATGAACAAAATGGAAGTGGTACATTCTATTTCTTACGCAAGTAGAGATGAATAAAAAATTTATCTGACAGTAGCTTGTAGGTATACATGTCTACAACCGTATTTTCACATCTTGGATTAATTTCTGCCTGTTTGTCAGTAGAGTCCTCTATTATTTTTGAACATGCAAAAAGAAAGATAATGATGACATTAATTCTGTATCTAATTCCATATCTCTATGAACAGGCCCTTATATACATACTGTAAGAGAACTCATAAAGTAGTGGAACAGTTGAAAAATTGTTCTAAATACTAAAGTATTAAAAGGAAAATATTGATAAAAGCATGGAATGTCTGCAGTCTACTGGTGTCTGTTTTAATCCCGTAAGAACCACACTGATGTTTTCCAACTTCAATACTAACACTAAAAAAACAACATTTTCTTCTTAGACCAACGTGGCTCATACAGCTCATCTTGGGTGGGCACTCTGGTCCTGTAACCAGTCACTCTACTTCCTTTTTCATATTTTCTTACACTGCTGCTATGTCTAAGCATTGGAGAGAAAAAAGTACTTGGTGCAAATGATAATACTTTACTTAAAAAAAACAAAGGCTTTACTTAAAAAAACAGAGATGTTATCAACCTTGCATCTGTATTCATGGTAAAAATGTTTCCACCAGTTGGGAATATGAAAGATCTCTTTTCATGTATCTATGAGATACTTGCTACAAGACTGAATGTTCATTTGTATTTCCCATCAGACTCTTGACTGTGTGTTTCAGGTTGAGCAGCAAAATGGGAGAAGAGTTTCTATTTATTTTGTAGAGATGTGGAGCCCTGTAAAACACATGCATTCTGCTATTGTTATTTTTAACTGGGCATTCAAACTTGTCTTGGATAAGTGAGTGAATAACTTTGGCATAAAATTAGCTATAGACATTTTAAAAATGTTTGAATATTTTAAGGATACTGAGGTATAATAAAGGTCATTCAGAAAAAGTATATTCTCTACACAGAAGCCTAGATGGGAGTGGTAAGGGCTTGGGCATTTGCCTTCATTTGGGTGAGACTTTTTCCTTAAAACTTTTACCATGTAAATGGTGCTACTATAGAAACACATTCTCCACGGCATGATCTCCCTTCTCAAAAAACATCTCTTCAATTCTTCTGAATGCATTTTGAAAAAAGAAACTAACTGTTGACAGTCTGCCCAAAAATATTATTACCACTAGAGAAAGTTAGTAGACACTATACAGTAAGTGTAGTCGTCATCAGCTCCTTAGTAATCACGACTCCTGGATCTAAGGACTGTAGTGCCATGCATCACCACTGCATGATCTGAAAGAAATCTAAAGATTTTGAATAAGCACATTTAACATAGTTATTAATGTCACGTAGCCTACGTAAAAGTTTCTATAAATATTCCAGAATGTGTGTATTTATATATATACATACATATGTTTTATATATATTATATATATATATATATTTATAAACAGAAGCTTTTTGTAGCAGCCTAGAGTCCTCAAAAACCAGCAACTTTGCTTTCATTAAGTATGGTGTACTTCAAAGCTAGACATGACTATGTTTTAAATTTTTACTTCCTGCATGAACAATTTTGTGTGAATTTTCAGTACAGGGTGAACTATTTTGGCAAGAATGTTCCAACTCTGTTGGACACTTGCACAAAAGCATTTTTAATACTGGTGAGAAAGTATTGAATCCTATAGCAATTGGAGGTTTGGTAAAAGAGTAAAAGTGATTGGCAAAACAAGCAAAGTTTTCATGATTAATAACTATGCATAATGTGAAACATATGGAGGGTTAGGCAAAAGTATATTCCAGTGATGCTATCACTTTATGAGATTAAGTGGTACTAAAAAAAATACATTTGGAGAGGTCTTCTATTTGTTCTTTTGTGTTTTGTACAAAGTCTTTCCCAAATAGTCTGTAAATGTGGTAGTGCTGAATTATATTTTAAAAATATAAATCAGATGAAGGTACTGACTTTTCAGTAGGACACTTATTTAAGTTTAGTATGAGGTTTAACTGCGACTTTAATGTGAAGATTTCTCTTTGTGTTTTGTAAATCACAAAATCACAGAATGGTTCAGGTTTGAAGGTCCTTAAAGACCACCTGCCAAGGGCTGGGATGCCACCCACTAGATCAGGTTGCCCATGTAAATAAATACAGGTAAAAGATGTACTTTGTCCTTTCTTTAACTTCACTGTGGGTTTTCAGTAGCAGTGGTTGTTATAGTGTAAGAGCTGAAAAGATGAATTCAGTTTGAAGGCATTTGTGACTGATTTGATCTACTAATGTAAAGCATACTTATGTCATTTTTTTTAACCTCATATGAAATTACATTACATTAATTTACATGTCCCACAGATTCCTTCCTGATACATAGCAAGTGGTCTTTTATGCTTTATATTGTTTCTCAAACTAAAAGCAACTTAAACACAAAAATATAAGAATAAATGGCAACCTGTGTTAAAATCAGCATAAATTCCTACCAGCTAAATTTTCTTGCTAAAGATAGGGTGTAAATGTTTCCAAACACTCCTGTTTGATTCCCCTAAATGTTATTATTTCTGAAATTCAGAAACATTTGATATCTCTTTCTAAATGTCTCCTCCTTTCCTTTTTTTTTCTTCCATTTGGTCAAAGATGAAGAGAGATCCTGAGAAGACCTTTTGTTCCCTTTCACTGAATACAAAAGTTTATCTGAATAACTGTTCTAACCTGATACAGATTATCTTCCATAACCTCTGTCATTATATTCAATCCCTATTTTGCAGCATCGTGGAATAGTTGAGTTTCAATGAGTTGTTTGACCCGGTAGCTTACCAGTCAGACACAGGAAGCTTCCCTTGATATGCTAGTTAAGTGTCATTTCTAGATAGGATGAGAGGGAGTGTGCATTGTACTGTACATGTATCCATCCTGTTCCCCAAAATTAGTTGTTACTGCAGCAAATAATGAGAAAAATAAGAAATTAAAGAAGGAAAAATGAGAGTTTGTTACAGGATCACTCTAGACAATGATATTTGGGATATGCAAATAATGCTCAACCCATTTGTGATGCACAAACATTTACTTAGTAGTATTTCTTCTGGTATTTTTGCATGTTAGAAATTTAAATTCAGTTTTCTTCTTTTAAATGTACTTTTGCTCATAGCTAGTATTTACACAGTACCATTCCTTTGAAGAACACGAAGGGTATATTTCTGTAAACACTTTCTGGTAAGCAATTGGAAGTGTAATGTTGAGCATTTTTTACTGGACCCTTTGAGGCAGTCAAGCACACATTTGTGCTTAACTCAATGGACAAGACACTGGACAGAATCCTTCCACTCTAAGCAGATCTACCAGGACTCTGCAGAGATGTGGCACAAGGAGATTCATGCCTTTACAGCACACAGACACTACTAGCACTGACCCTGTGCATATTGGCCTGGAATGCCTCAGCCCAGCATTGGCTTCATCCCCTAGCCCAGCTTTGCTGCCCAAAGGCTGCCCTGGGCTGGCATTCCAGCAAAGCTGTGCATTTGTCACCTCACCAGCAAGGGAAACCTTCCCCCCTTAGGAGAGCCTCTGGTTCCTGCTCCCAGGCAGCTTAACCCCTTCTGCAGCCAGACCTCCTTCCCCTCCATGCCAGGTTGTCTCAAATCACCAGTTGTCCCGGCAGTTATGATCTAAATTTCCCCTTCAGTAATCCTGAGTGTCTTTTCTTTGCATCTTTTGCCACCTTTTCCATTTTACATGTTTTGTGAAGCCAGTCCTCATAATTTTATTTTCTGTAGGGAATTGAGTCCTCTATCACCCCCAAATTTAAACTCTACCTAAATTGTACAGATTATCAGGAGCGTTACAGCCTGTGTTTTGGCTGTTCACTTAGGTCCACAATTAAATCAGAAAGGCTTGTCTCTGAAACTTTCTTATAATCTCATGCCTGTCATGAAGTAGCATATCTGTTCAGTGAATGCCAGACCATATAAGTAGAATTTCATCTGTCCTGGCAGCTTAAATGTGAGAGTGCAGTAAAGCAGTCTAGAAAAGTGATCAAAGAGCAATTAGAAAAGGAAGAAAACTAACAGTAAATCTTTCTTCAAATCAGGGCAAGAAGCTTGTAAGGCCAACAGATGATCGAGATATGAAAGGAATGTTCAGCCAAGATAATTCCATTGCTAGCAAACTAAAAACATTTTTTTTGGGCATCTAATGTTCGTTGTGGAAGAAATTTGGGACATTTTCACACCAAAGTATTACTTTAGGGAGCAAATCAGGATGGAATCACTGAAATTTAAGATGACAAATGAATTCTAACCAATTACCAGAACTAGATAATAGTTATCCAAAAGGTGTAAAGGCACTGAGTGGTGAAATAGCTTGATGACTGAAGGTGGTGTGTAACCTCTTGACTTGTGTCTGATTGATAACTGAATAGAAAATACAATGATGAATTTTAAAACAGGTCCCGGAAAAAGCTGGACAACCAGGCCTGCCAGCCTAATGTGTACACCAGGCAAATTAACTGAAACTGTAATAAGTCAAATACGAAGTGGGTGTATAAATATGATATGCATGGGAGAATTCAAGAAGGATTTTATAAAGGAAATCCCACTTCTCGGAAACCTCTGGAGTTCTTCAAAGGAGAATGTCAAGAAGCATTTGTGTGAAAGTGATCCAGTTAACATAGTCTACAGTTTCCAGAAGGCATTTGAAAAAGTTCCTGACCAAAAGCTTTTGAGGAAACCAAACAGGCATGGAATAAGAATATAAAGGTAGAATATGCAAGTGTGACATAGAAAAGTGTAAACAGCAGAATGACAATATTTGCTAGGAAGACTGAACTTAGTGTCTCAGTGATGTGAGCCAACTGTGAAGACATGCACAGCAACTGTAATAAACAGCAAAATAAAATGACAGATGAATTTTAATGGCACTAAATGTAAAGTAAAATGCCTGGGAAAAAAATAATTGCAGCTTTATATATGAAATGATGGGCTCTGAGCTCTACTATTCAGGACTCAATTTTAAACTTCGAAGATACGATTCCAAAAATAGGATCACTTCATTGTTCAGAAGGTGTGAAAAAAAGCTGATGGAATACTAGGAATCACCAGGCAAGCAGTGAAGAACTGGGTGCAGGTTTGATCCCTTTCTTCTGCACCCTTCAGCACAGCTGCATCTCTTTAGCCAGGGAGAGAGATGGCAGAGGAAAGGATCTGTAAAGACCTTCAAAAGCCTCTGTGATGGGAGACAGTGGTTAGGGATCAGTTGTTTGTTGCTTATTCTTGTACAAGAATTAGGGGCATCTGATGAAAGCAGTAGGAGTCATGTTCAGAAAAGACAGATGAAGTTGACTCTTCAGGCAGTAGGTAAAAGACCTGTGAGGCTCTTTACCAAGGGATGTAATAGATGATGAGTCTGCTCAGGCGCCAGAGGACACTGAACCAATTGATGGAAGAACAACTCATTGAAGGTTATTGAATACATAAGAAATTGTATTCAGCTTGGGAAGTCACTGACCTGGAAACAGCTGAATGTGGAAGAGTACTAGGGAAAGGAGGCAGACTTGCCTTCTTTTTAAGGTCCATGAGACTTGGGCTTATGGCCACAGTTAAGAGACAATGGGTAGGTGATTTGATGCAGTGTAGCCTTTACTCATTTCAGACAGTAAACTGATTGTAGTAACAGATGCATGTATCTGTGCCTCTGTTAATTGCATCCTTTAAAGAGTTATGAGTCCTCTCCATGGGGCAATTTTTCAAAAATCCAAGTGATGTACAAAGCCCAGTCAGTTCACCTGTTCAGTATCAGTCTGTCTGTATCATTGTGATGTCTATGGTTCCTGTAGGAACTAAGGTCAGACTACAAGTTCTGCTCAGAGCCTGGAGCTAAATGAGTCCAATGTTCTCCAGAGTTCTCCAAAATACTCTGAAAACTCTAGTGCCACCTTCACAGAGCAGATCTTGAGCTGTTATCAAATTCTTTGGACTATCCAAAAAGGCTTTAATCTGTCTTTCCCAGATCCAAAAAGGCTTTAATCTGTCTTTCCCAGAAAGACCACTCAATTTTACTGTGACACAAAGGATGCAAAACAGTCTACCATGCACGCTCTGTTTCAAAGTGACACTCTCCACAGCCATGCTTTTGTCAAGAAGAGAATATGAGGCAAGTCAAGGTACTTCATATAGTTTGATTTGAAAATGTTCAAAGTTATTTAAAACTTCAGGGTAATACATTTATTACTAGTAACTTTCCCCGAGACAGCTCTAATAATTTATAGGCTCATCTTGGATTCTGAGTCATATTAGAAGAGCTGAACTTAGTGTGCTTTCATCAGGAAAGTTATCAGAGAAGCATGTAGCAGAGCTGTTCAGATGTTTTGAGTGCTGCTCTGTTTGACCATATGCTGCTCCAGCTACAAAGATGCATGTCTCTCTTATGCAATGTTACTACCTTGTCTTGCATATCTGTGTGTACAAATACATGTCTGTATGTATATATTTGAGGTGTACATACATGTATATACAGTTATGCTTATATACGTGTATGCTGTAAACATCCTCCGTTTTGCAAGTTTGGTGGCAGTTCAGATGGATGTCTTGAGGCTTGTGCTCTACAGTCTTGTGTGCCAGCTGCATGGGTGGGAAGAGAAGTTCATAAACAGGATGATGTGGCAGGAAGGAGGCAAAAATGGTAGGCATAACATTTCCTCAAACACTTACGTAAAAACAGCATACAGATACACAGTGCACTGCCAGAGTTCACTGTTGGAGGTGGCAGGCAGCAGTGTCCTGGTCTCCCACATTCTTCAGCTGTGCAGTGTCCACTGGCTCCATCTGTGCATATCTGCACACTTCAAACACGCTCTGAAGCAGTGCTTCTGCCCAAAAAACAGGTGTGTACTTCAGTTGGGAACTTCACTTATCTTTCTTTAAATGTCCTTTTCTGGCTGTTTAAGCCACGGGCAGAATGTTTTCTCACAGATGATTTCCTTCTGCCTTCACTGCTACAAAGTGCATGCTGCTGGTTACCATTGGTGCTGTGCCAGTGTTGGCAGGGCTGGATATGGCTCTGCACGGGCTGGACCTTACCAAGGGTGTGCTCGTGACGTTTCGGCCAGGGGCTTTTCCACCAGTGGTGCTGCATAGCCTCCATCCTTCTTCTCTGCCCTTCTGCTGGGCATTGTGAGAGAAAGCAGCAATTTTGTCATTTTTTCCTCACAGTCGTATTCCCCAGCAGCACTCCCTTTTTTTCTCACCTGCCCTGAGTCAATTTCTGTCTAATCGTAAGCATAAGTAAACATTACCAGGAGTCTTTGTAATCCTGGTGGTTAAACACCTCAGTTCTGCGTGCAGCGCTGGGAGTGGTGGCCATGTGAGGCTTAGCTTATGGGGAAAGGGTCTTGACATCTGTTTGTGCAAGAGTGTTTCTGGAGTGATGCATTGTGTATTTTTTGCGGCTGTTCCCATGCGGAGGTGATGAAAAGTGTGTGTTTTGGCAAATCTTTTGTCTTATTGTGGTCGCTTACAGCGGGGCAGCTCCTAGCAGCCGCTGCTTTGACAAAGCACCAGAGGATTCTGTTAAAAAGTTGTGTTTAGTAATTGTAGTCGTCGTGTCAGACCATAACTGACTTGGAGCTGAAGGATTTTTGCGAGATGAGTAGCTGTGCCAGCAGGGACCCAAGTCTCCTGGGCCAGCCGCGCTCTCATTAAGATTTGCCGCTAGCCGTGGCGGTGTTCGGCAAGTATGTGACGTGCATGCTGTTATTGTATGCTTGGCTTGTCAGCCTGCAGCTTTCTGACACTCACTTATGTCACTCTTTATTCAGAGAGGAAGAAGCTTTTGATAATTTGACAAGACAAGCTCTTAAACGATCTAGGTCATGGCCTTCACTGTCTGTGATTGTGAACATATTTCCTGAAAGCCCTGTCACTCATCACAGCTACATTTTCTCCCGGGGAGCCATAGGCCCATCCCGGTCTCCTGTCAGCGCGTGCATTTTGGTTATTCATACACCAAATACAGTGGTGGGGTTTTTCCTCCACATTTGCGAATGCTGGCGTGTTAGTGAGGCTAATCCTTCCCGCGCGGCGCTCCCAGCAGGGCCGCCGTCCAGCGCCCGGCGCACCCGGCAGACGACTGGCCAAGGGGAGCGGAAAGGAGGAAAGGCCGCTTAGCGCTGTTTTTGTGTTTGCTCACTGTTGTGGAAATATGAGAACTGGTGGCAAGGGCCTTGTCTATTGAGCACTTGAGTCCTGGTCTGCTGTCAGGGGCTGTTTCAGATTGAGTGTTTTATTTTCTTTGATGTTCACATTTGAGAATAGGGAAGTGGGAATTAAACAACAGATGCATTAAGCCGTTGTTCTGGTAAAACAATAATTAGCACCTGATAAAATTCAATACGGGTCAAAATGCACAGTATCTAGTCTTGATTCATCTGGTGTGGCAAACAGAGCTGGTTTGTGTTTGGATATGAATAATAACCATTCCAAATTAATCAAATGTGGTTACAGCAGAAATGGCATTATTTTTGAAAAATTAATTGTGCAGAACTTGTGCAGAAAAAGGTGTGCAGATTTACCTAAAGATATTGAAAACCATCCTTTGTATATCTTTTCTGCGGCTGTAAAGTGGTGGCACTGCTTTTAAGAGTAGTCAACTCTTGTGTTCTTACATCTAAATGCTAGTAAGGTCAGACCACTGGGGCAGGAAATAAATGCAATTTTATTTTAATGTAGTTCATCACACTGCCATCGTGCTTGTATACCACGAGGGCTTTTCTTTAAATGAGGGCCATTCATGGCTAAGTACTTTTAAATAAATAAAAATCACAGCTTTGGTTGTTGCTGTATTTGGTTATTCTTTTTTCCACAGCAGGGCATGCATTTTTTTTTTTCATTTCAGAAGCCAGTATTCAGTAGTAATTCTTAATTACATTTTTTGTTGTTCTATGATAAAAGATATAGACAGTCATTCTGAGCTGATGCAAGGTAATAAGACTCTAAGCTAAAAGCATCATTTTTAAAAGGCTGTTCTTTAGCATCTGATTTAGACTATTGTATTCAACTTCTGACTTTTCGTAAGTGATCATTGTGACGATGAAAAGTATTATATTGAATCACCATCTGAATGAAGAAAGAGGCTTGGTGAATTTTCCTTTACCTTCTTCCTATCTCCCTTAAGTTTTCCCACAGCCTTGAAGCACACTTGATGATGATAATAAAACTTACCTCTAGATAGCATTGCTAAGTAGTTGGGATTGTTCCTCTTGCAGAGTTTTGTTAAGAGCTGTGCCAGTTGTAGATTCCCACTTTGAGTTTCAGATTTTCACTCTAAATGATGTCTTTGATCCAGGGAGGAAAAAAAAATATATATATTATTCAAAAAATAAAGTAATGTTTTTTATTATTAAATAGCTGCTGTGTAAGTAAAGGTCATATCACAGAGTGGCATTTTGTCAGTATATGACAACTCATTGATTGCGATTTTTCAACCATATTAGTCTGGGGACACTGTGGTAATCGAAAACTACCCAGAACTAATGTATAAATAACTGCTTGATACCCCTGTGCTAAACCAGAAAGTCTCATGTATGGTTGAAGCTTTATATAGTTTTGAGGAAGAAACTAACATCTTTGATACGATATTTTTATCAGGTAGAGAATGTTTATATATTGCATCTCAAAATCCTGTGCAAGAGGAAAATCCTTTTGTTTGCATCTGAAAATAGCTCGAGTGTGTTCAAACTGTCAAATATTGTAGTGTTTTCCTGTTAGAAATATGATGTACTTCACACATTTTCTTTATAGAAATATTAATATAAAACTCAAATATTTACGTGAACTATTTGAGTAAGATGAGAAATATTGAACCATTACACAGAACAGATTGTAAATTTTTCTCCAGAAAATTGTGTTGCAGACAGAATGAATAATAAATAATATAATTTCCATCACATCTGCGAAAAACTTACTGAATGTACCATAGGGTGACTGTCAAAAACTTGTGTTATTCTGTGAGAGATTCGATGGCTAATATTGATTGTTGTGTATTGTTGCTGTTTTTGCTTTTTTAATTAACATGCTTTGTCAGAATAAAAGAAGGCAAGAGTTATGAGAAAAAAAAATATTAAAAATCTAAATAAATGTTACTAGTACTAGTTTACAAGTAGTCATGAGAGTTCAATGTTTGAAATTATAGCTACATCATATTATGTAGAAGCCATGGAATAACTAATATTTCTTCTTAAAATACTGAAAATTGAGATTGACAAACCAAATCAATAATTGTTCAAATGATTAAGAAGCTATTTTAACAGAAGGGTGAATGTTTTAAACAAAAGTGAAAGACCTCCATTGAAGTAGCTGTGTACACACTCTTAAAAAACTAAAATGGCTAACAAAGTGGCAGTGTTTCTTTATCTGTTTGTGGCTTGAGGAGAATAGAAGAAGACGGAAATATTGACAATTTTGTAAAAATATCAAGAACAAGTGAGAAATTACCCTATGTCATTGATCACTAGCACATTCTTATTTTGTTTAAAGAAGAAAATTCACATTTTCCTCTTCCCTCTTTCTTACGTATTCCTTAGGTCCATTGTCTAATTGTAGTGATTGAGAATCTACTCTGTAAAAAATTTTACAATGGGCTGTCCTTACAAGTTGGTTTGCAAGACTTGCAAGTTATTTAAAAAAAAATAATAATAAAAAAAGCAAGCAAGACATTGTAAAAATTGAAACATTAAAGCAATCTGCTATGCTTCTTGTTTACAACTCATCTGACATTAGGCTACTGAGGATTATTACATGTAACAATTATGTTTTGATTAGGATAGAGATATGTACAAAAATACTAAAATATTTTTATTTCTACATAAAAGGAAGGTACCTTGTGATTTAATTTCCAAAACACTGTATAAATGTAAAAACGCAGAAAATTTTAAATTTCAATTAATTTGTGTTTGTTTTACAGTATTAATACTTATTATAGTTAAGAGCATGCTACTCTCCCAAACTTCTAACCTTCAGAGAAGAAGGGGAGAGAGAAAACTGTTACTGGCTTTCTGACAATGGCAGGGAGTGTGTTAAACCAGTGTAAAATTCAATTAAACTGTCTAGCCAGGTTTTTGAAGCTGAAATGCAGACCCTTTCAGTTAAGCTTCTTATTTTCCTGTGACCGACACCGGTGGATACTGTGTTATGCCAAAACCAACAGGCTGTAAAGCACCTTGTTTCATGCTCCTAGCTGATCAATATTTTTATTTTCCAGGCTTGCCCAGAAATATGGAGGCAGTATCACCTAACAGTAAGTAGAAACACCTTTTTTATTTTCTTCTACACCCAACCTATTTACTCTTCTGTGAACTGCTGACCATAAAATATAGACAAGCATCTTCTGCAAGAAGATAATAAACATCTGAAGAGTTTTTGAACTGAAGAATGCAATGAAACACTGTCAGTATTTTTTAAACATCTTTAGAACTTCTGATTTTGTTTTTATACTGTAATCATTAAATGAGTGTCTTGCAGTACTCTCTCCTCTCAATGACTACATTTACACATATAAAGAGAGTTAAATTTTAAGTTGAGATGCATAGCAGAAGCAATAATCCCATCTCAGATATCCCAAATTCTGGTAATTAATCACCATTAATGACAAAGCTCTGTTTTTAAAGGAATAAAATAAATCTCAGCTAAAGAGAGATGTTAATTTGAGAAATACACTTTATAAACTTTCGTAGATGATTGCCAGTTGCCAAGAATATAGCTATCCTTCTGTGACATGTGTGAGTTGATCTTTAATCATTTAAGCAAAACAAAACAAAACAAAAAAAACTTTTTGAACTGTAGCGGTATATTACTTAAGGGTTTTCCTCCTATGTAAAAGAGAGACAAAAATAAAACAAAATGCTTTCAAAATTGGCTAATATTTAAGCCTGGGACACTATTTAACTGGTTAAAACAGTATTTAAAGAATTGGTATCACAAATGTTGAATACATTAATTTATAAAACTTCTATATATAAAACTACCTTTAAATACTAGGATATTTGCTGTTCATCTGAATCTTTGTTGTCACTGCTGTCCAGATCTACCTCTTACTATTTACCTGTTATATATTTTTAATCACTGTTGTCCATTCAGGATAAAGGAGAAAAGTTTGTTCAGTACTTTTCTTTACGGGTGTTTGGTGTGCATATTTTCTATGAGCAATAAATATGGCATGTCTTTTATAATTTGTTGCCTCCACCACTTCGTAATAGTGGAATACTCTTTTTTTTTCTTTTGGATTTTGCTAAAATTAGAGAAAAACTGTGCTGACAACCTCTTGCTTTTCTCTTCTGTGTAATCATTTTAAAACAACGATCAGCGTTGGAAATCCTCCACTCTCTCTGAGCACTTGTAAACAGAACTGAGGTAGTAATTTTTTTAAAAGAGTTTAGGAATAGGTGCATTTACTGAATATTTCTGCTTGTATTTTTTAAATTGCATGAAGCAAGAAAGCAAATATTTTCATTATATTTTTTAATGGTGCATATAAAAATATTTTTGAAATGTTTATGATATCTGGAGCCTAGTAACCACATATATATATTAGGTACTGCAATGTGATGGGTTCTGTTTTTACTGAGGTATAAGATTTCATTTTATTTTATTCTTGCTTGCCATTGAAGATTCCTCAAAAAGCCAGTGGTGATCAATACTTCAAAAATATTTATTTTTGTAGAAATTACAGAAGAGCTAAAAAGTGGCCAAGTTTTTGTTATGAAAACATTTGAGGTAGCTGAGGTAGAAAATTTTAGCTAAGAATTTTGTAGAAAGTGTTCTGAGTACTTTACCTTGTATAAAAGTAAAAGCATTTGTTCAAGAGCTCTTGTAGACAAATAAAATAGTTACAGAGTGTATTATTAACAGTCCTGTTTAGAAATTATTAGTGCTATTTAGAGACATTTTGAAATGTAGTCAAAAATGGATACACAGAGATAAATAGGCTTGGAGTCGGACACTAGCTACTTCTAAATACTTTTGTGTTTTCCAGTAGACTGCAAGTTATCTGTAAATAAGAGTTATGATATCTGGGAAATACTTTGCACTTCTCCATTTTATGCATGGGAAGAGCCATTGTGACTCATTTAAAGTTACATTAATAGTCAGATTAAGACGAATTTTCAAAAGCTATGTGGTAGAAGACATGCTTGATATTTTTAAATTAGTTTATACCTTAAGATAATGTAATATCTGAGTTGTTTAAATGTATGAGGCCCAACTTTTATTTTTCTGTTTAAATATTTTTTGTACCCACAGCAGAAAAGACTAAATAGTTTTCTTGAAAGAATTAAAACTTCTTTAATAGAATAATGTATATTGTGTATTTTTGTAAAGAATTATAAGTAAGAAGTAGTTTTTTTACTCCC
The DNA here is from genome assembly GCF_965140915.1 of Aythya marila. NCBI lineage: Eukaryota > Metazoa > Chordata > Aves > Anseriformes > Anatidae > Aythya > Aythya marila. The sequence continues at coordinate 87,344,386 of NC_139080.1, forward strand.
GTATCATCACATTTGTATTTCGGTATAGAAATTAGATTATAATTTCCCTAGTTTAGAATAAATGCTTCTGTACAAAACGGTGTTTAAAGAAAAATAACACAAGTTACAAGTTACATGTTAAACTCCTTTTGTGGTTGTTACTGTGCTCTAGAAACTGCCTGGTTATTACGAAACAAACAGAAGCTACAGTGGGTTTTTCCTGTGCTTTAGCCATTGATTTAAACTGATATTGGTAAATTGATCATGAGTGTCACACCTACAGGTAAATGTGTGCACAAATAAAACAAGGTATTCCAATTTTCAATAAAAGAATACTTTTTTGATGTTACTTACAGAGAACCATTACAAAATTTGTCTAAATGTTTTGCATTATGTATTCTTCATTAATTACTGTGAATGTTTGTTAAAAAACAGACAGCCTTATACCTTTCTCTTTTGTGAAGCTTTTGGTGATTTTATTCATTATCTGTGTCTTTCCTAAGAGATGGACTGCCATCTATTGACTTATTGTAGCCCCTGCACAGGAATGTGGATTGACTAGAACAATGACTAAATAATAAATCCATTCTGCTGTTATGGATGGTGGTAGGTTTTTGTTTACATTAGCTGTGGTGACAAATTTTGGCACATTACAAACAATTTGTTATATGGGCAGAAATGTCTTATTCTAACCAAAATAGACTGGTGATGCAAGAAATCTTATGAGCAGTTGAAATGGCAAAAAGGATTATAAGTGGAATATTTTAATTTGCCCTTTGATAGAAGAAAAGATTATCACATTGTATTCAAGGAAGCTTAAATTTAAAGGATCTGTGATAATCAAAGGTTTATAACTGGATGAGGTTAGTTTCTTTAAACTTGTTCTTTCAACTCTTTTAAGTAAAAATGTTCTGTAAAAAAAAAAAAAAATGGTGATGAGAAACTTTTGCAAATCATTCTCATTTTGCCTGATCTCTGTATATTTCTCCTGTGTCAGAATAGGGAAATTACATTTGTCAAAACATATTTTTCTTTATATAGGTATCTTTTTATTTATCCGCAATAAATAGGTCAGTTTTGATACCAGCTTATGTTTATCAAAGAGGCTATTATCAATTCAAATAATAACACAATTACTTCATTTGCAGATCCAGATAAACAGTTTTGATCATGGCTTACTGCAGTGTAAATAATAATAAGTATAATTTTTTCAGTGTCAGGGCATTTGAAGGTCTCATAAAGCTTTTTGTTATAGATTATTAGGAAACTTAGTGTATAACTTCATTGTTCTAAATGCCAGCTACTCCACAAACCCAGAGAAATGTGATCTTAGCTCCAAAGAACATGCCATTATATCACTTTTTCCCACATCTTAAGGATATTGGGGGTGCTTTTTCATCATCAGAATGTTTGGCTCTTTTTATTTTTCCTTTTCTTGTTCTTTTGGATTTTTCCACAAAAGGTAGAAGCATTTATTAAATATTCTGTACTCAAGTGGAAAACAGTTTATGGCCATGCATTTACAGAGAAAGGAGTCAGGGGAAATACTTGTGAGATTAAGGCACCATACAATTTTCATTTGTTCTGTTCAGTTTTGCAGTGTATACTTAAAAAAAAAAAAAATACCATCAATAAAAACAAAAAATGATAGCATCCTTCTGCATTTAACTTGGTATCTGGTCATGTAACTAGTTCCTGTGGCAGCTCCCATTTTAAGTAAATCTTAGCATGTTGGAGGGAAAGAATAAGCCTGCCGTAGCCCAGGCTTAGACATTCATTGTGGAGTCTGCGGCTGTGAGTTTTGTGAGAGAAAGCTGTTTTCCATTTCTGAAAAATGGCCAGCTAAATATAGGAACTCGATTAAATATTAACCACATATAGCTTTGGAGAAATAGCAGGATCCAGAGCTGATACTTGGTGGGAGCATCACTTAATGGAAGAAAGTTTGTTTACGTACTGTACGTGTACTTGTACTGTACGTGTACTTGTGGACAAGACCTTGGGTGCAGACCAACCCCCCTTCTGGAGGTCGGCTGATGGTTTACTACTGGTTACCTCATGGCACTGATGAAAGGTATTTTGTAAGCACTCTCATTTCAACCCAAGAAATTACATCACTGGAAAATAAAGAGATTTTTTTTTTTCCAGCACATAGCGAGCCATGTTTTGCTCAAGGCGCGAAGCTGCACTGTGTGAATTCTTTCATGTGAGCCTGGCTGAAACAAAGCTCAAACCCTTCCTGCCTGGTGGCAGCTGATAGCGGTACTGAGAGAACATGCAAATGGACACCTCAATATTTTGAGATAAAACAAAATATGCACTGTCTGTACATAGATCTCCCTGCGTTTGCAATCCTGTTTAATTGTTCAGAGGGGCTAATGGTATACAAAAATGAACATAGCAAGGCCAGCTCGGGAAGAAAATGTGGATGCAATAATCAAATAGGAATTCGTATGGCAACTATTAGTATCATCTTCAGAAAGTACATGCAGAGTAATGAAATTCTGTCCCCAAAATGGACAGCGCACAATTTTTGTTTTTTAATTTGTTTTTCGGTATGTACGCATATGTTAAAAAGCATATTCTGCTTGGACTAGGTGGTTTCTTTCTGCAGAGATTGCTCATGTTTAATAACCTCTTCTACCCTTGTACAGCTCTGGCAGTAAGGACTCCTTCCCCCATCCCCTGTCTTCACTAGTCTCATTTATATTAAAGCTGCTAGATCAAGATGGCCACCAACAGAGTTTTAGAACAACCAGAATTTTTAACTAGCAGAAGCTATCATTTAACATGCTTTTTGACAGTTTGTTAATCTTACTTTTAATCCACTTACATAAAAGAAGGTGAACCAGGAATTGGCTGTTTTGGCCTCTGTGCGTAAAAGACATGAAGGGACAATGAATCTTTTGTGTTTAAATTTTGCGCTCGGATTTCTTTGTGTGCCATTATTAAAATCCCTCATGGCCTGCCACATTTTTTCTGAAATAAAAATGTAAGCAGTGTTGCTTAAAGTCAATTTGTATCCTTTAAAATGTGGCTTTCGTAAAGAAAACATTTTAAATGTTATTCTGGTGCAATATACTGAAGCTTAAGAGATAGAGTGTTTGTTTTCCAGAGAAGCATTGTATGTTTTGTGCCAGTGAAGGATGGGTGTACAAGTATTTTCAGGAAGAGATTAAGCTTGACTTGCCCATGTGCAGGGACAGGGCTGCTGCAGTGGCTTTGAACATGTGGTGACATTGGCAGTGGCATTTCCTCTGGTCCTTACATGATACAAGGTTGCCAGACCACTAGATTGTCATATTTATGCTAAATATAATGGATTTCAGCATTTGACAAGTTTCATTATGGTTGTTTTAAAATAATTCTTATGAATAGTAAATATGCCACCTAGTTTATGCTCTGGACAGTGTATTTTCTCGTATTTTGGAAATGCAGAGCAGGCCCTCATGTCAACACTTAAGCTGCCATTCAGTGTGATATTTTACAGTGAAGTCAACACAGAATTTCTGGGAATATGAGTTGAGAGTGAGGATATCTATCTCCTCTGAGACTGGGGGAAAACGAGGACACCTGGAACATGAAAGTGTCCCCACTCTTGCCATGGAGAGAAAGGTGACTGCGTGGTTCTTGGGTTGCATGAAAACTTCATATTTTCTGAGAATTTATGGTTGCCTTTTTAGCCAGGAAAGGAGGTGGAACAGATGTTTAATAACAGTTAGCAGGTATTTTGTTTTTAAATTATATGCATGCATTGTTCAAGGCTTAGCCACCTATCATTTTTGAAAGTGCCGTTCTGAGATAGATGCTTTGTAAATGTCTGCCTGCACTTTACAGTAGTTCTGGTGGAAATGAGTATGCTAAAGGTGGTTGGTATTCTATCTAAAAGGTCTCTTGGATTTCATTTTATGTTGTTTTTATTTTTCCGTACTACTTATAAATTGTCCCACATTATTGTTCTCTTTTAAGTTTCATAGATTTTTGAGGATGTCAGAAAACTAAACCTAAAATCTGTTTTTCTTGAAAGAAAATGTATTTCACAAAAAATAGTAATCTTTCTGATAGCTTTTATGACACACCAAAAAAAAAAAAAAAAAAAAGGGCTTTCAGGTTCTGAAATAACTTATTTTGAGCAAATCCTATTCTGTAGCTTTCAGTAAGGAATATTATTAGAAAGAATTCTTTCCTTTTTTATTTTTCCTCAAGACTGTATTTAAAATAATACAGAAAAATCAAGTAGCTTAAACATCTTTATACAAACATACAATGTCTACAAAAAATACTGCTTAGAGTTTGTCTTTTCAGGAAGTAATGTGTTTTACCTAATGCGTCTAGCCGCTTACGAGTACTGAATGAGGAATGATGTTGGGATGAGGGTGTTGATTAACTTGAATTAGAAAGTTCTAACTGATAATTTGTTAAATGCCAGCATGCCTTTGCACTTGCACTTTCTTCCATGGGAAAGAGTTACAGTTTTTTGGTACTTCCTTATTATGGAGGACAGATCCTTTACTGAAATCTCTTTGTTTTTACATCACAGAATTGTAGGAGCTACCCCATCTCAGCATCTGGCTCTTACTACACTAGACCAGAAAGCTAAAATGACTCTTATGAATTCCAGACTCCGGCACGGACCTGAGAGGCTGTTTTGGATGGACTGTATAATCCTCCAGCAGCACAGTAATCAGCTGTCACTTACCTTAATCATTTAAGCATGGTAGAAAGCATGCCTGCTTTCTCTAACGTTTTATCTGTCTCATGCTCTTCCCCATCTGCCTCCCCAGAAAATAAAATAAAAGGTGCTTTTAAATTGAGGGTTAAAGACTGATTACATCTTGACCAGAAATTGCATTTTGATATATTTCTGGAAACAGGCTGGGATTTGGGGAAAATAGAAAGCCTGGCTGACTGAACCAAATAATTTCCATTGCTCTGATTTTGGGGTTCCAAATAACCTCTTCAAACTGTTTGATAAGTAGCATCCCCCCGAGGATCCCTAACTTCAATATGCACATTATAGGAACATTTGTGCACATTTAACATATGCACATTTAAGGAACTCAGTTTTCTGTGAAATTGTGTATTTTGACCCTGCCTTTAACTGGGAAAAAGAGAAGAAGAGAAGGGGTTGGAAATCAGAAGCTTTATATATTGTAATAGTTTGAATATTAAAATATGTGGTTAACTAACCTGTGAGTGCCTAGGAAGTTATTTGTGCAGTATGCAGCATTTTTCAGATGCTATGCCAGCAATCCTGGTGGTAAAATGAGCTCACGACTGGAAGAAGACTGGGAAGAGCTGCCTCTCACCCCTACTAACTTGTTGGCAGGGATTAGTCTATTCCCTACATATAAACTACTGTCTACTTTCTTTGCCCAGCATACATTACATTTGTGACACAACAAAATTCTTAGATAAGTAGTAACTTAAACAGAAAACAGGGCAATCATGGTAAGATTCACTGCTGAAATTTTTCCCTAACACACATAACTGCACTTCTGTTAAGTGAAAGGATTAACTTGATCTTTTTATTAATGTTTGCAGGTTTAGTAATCATTTTCTTCTCTCATCCTTTAATTTGAGAAAACAAACTTCTGCAACCATTTAAGTAATTTTCGTTATTTCAAGTCTTAACAATCTAAATAAGGAAACTAGCAGTTTTCAAGCTGAAATCAGATTCATGATGCATTTTAGAAACAGGATTCTAGTTGAGAAAAAAATCAGTATTATGTGACTTTTTTCTGCAGTAAATTTTATTTGTAAAAATTCATTTTAAAGTTCCTACATTCCTGAAAAATATTTTTCTGACCTTGACATGAAGGTGTTTTTTCTCAGTTTTATTAGAACTTAGAATTAGTTTTTTAAAATTCCATAGTAAACCAGTAATTATGTGATTTATCAGATATGCTAAAATATATATGAATTGTACTTTTAGGTAATTAATATAAAATTTATTTTGCTGCACTTTTCTATTGCAAAGTGGAAAAAGTCTAAAATGCCACTGGAGCATAAATATCTCTCGACTGTTTACACGTATTTTGTAACCATGAATCATACTTTGCTTGTCACATCTCTACTCAATAGCAGTTTGTAAATTACGTGCGTTAGTAGTACTGAAGCTGTTGCATGTTATCATACAAATACTTTGCATTTTAAAATCTTACAGGTGTTTAGCACTGACAGTCTATTTAGCTCTGCTATGGCAGAAGCGTATGCAACTGTCCATGTTCTCTGCCAGAACTGCTAGTTCATCTTGTCAATGATCCATGTATTAGGAACAGCTAAGAGCTCATGTTAGACTGTAACTTTCTCAAGTTATGCTTGATCATGTTAATAATCTACAGATTAGGATTCCTTAAAAGTGATCACAGATTTAATTCTGAGAGGGGCTATCAAGTCAATGATATTAAAATGCTTGTTAAGTCCTGGCATGTGAATAAAAAAGATACATTCCTAGTGACAGAATTACTCTGTTCCTGTTTTCATATTTTGGAAACTCAAGCATAAAGGCAGTTTAAAGAAGGCCTGTTCAAAGTGATGAGTTGTATACGTCATTATGCTATAAGTATGTACTGTTTTGCCACCTTACTGGATTAGTGTCAGAGCATTGGGTTATTTGGATAATATATTATCCATAGGTATAACAAACATAATCCAAAAGACATGAATATAACTCAATTGGGCACAAATAGTTACTTCTCTTGGCAGCACTTCACATTGAAACAAATTACAACATTGCTGTCATTGGCTGTTCCTTTCATCTCCAACAAAATTTGAAAAACTTTTTCTTGCTGCTTCTTTACTTATGTTACTTTATAGTCTGATCTGCCTCTAACTTGATGAGGCTCCTTTTCATTGTTCTATCTGCTGTGGTTCTGCAATACAGACAGCACCAGAGCAATATTACTGTGTATGTCACAGATGTATTTTGTACAAGTTTTGATTCTCCAGAGATATGAGAGAGGAAAGATTTACAAGAAGAGGTACTATTTTATAGTACATAGGTGATACATTTTAAAAAAAAAAAAAAAAAAAAAAAGTCACTGATAGGTTTCGGAGGCAGCATCAAGTCCAAAAGCTTCTGCTTATGTCCTTTCTTTTTTTTTTTTTTTTTTTTTTTTTTTTTTTTTTTTGTGTGTGTGTGTGTGTGTATGTGTGAAACTTAGGGGTTCTGTGCCTGTTAGAAGTTCATCATCATCTAGCTATACAGAAAATAATTTGCACACTGGCAATTTTAGTTTGTCTCTCAACTTTGCAGTTTAATTCTGTTTCTCAGGTGTATTTGTAACTTTATTCAGTGTTTAAAAAAATGAATGGTGACTGCCTGTGCTTGAACTTACACATGCGCTGAAGGATTTCTCAGGACTGTTTGATAATCCTGAAATATTTTCTTCTTTGAAAGTAATTACACTGGATTTGCACATGATATCTAGTTTCTGTTTGAATTCTTCTGATGGCAGATGAGAGCCTGTTTGAATTAATTCTGCTTTTCTGATGATGGTATGAGGAGGGAAAGAGAGGGAAAGTGACAACAGTGAGATACTCAAAAGTTGGTTTGCAGGAAGCAGCTTTGAGCAATGAGGTATCTGTGTGATATGAGAGAAGAGAAATCTGAAATTTTGTGATCCATTTTTAGACACTGTAGACTATTTAGAATGTCCCAAGTCATATAGAAGTAAACAGCCTTAAGTAACAGAATCATTTTAAAATGTGTGAGGACATGGAAGAAGCTTTTCTTTGTTAATGGTTATCTAAAGGCTGTCAGACATTTCTTCAAGGACATATTCTGGATGACGTCGCTTGTTATAAAGCTAGAAAAAAATAATTACAGTATTACTGAATATATATGATGCTCTTAAATAGAGAAAACAGTAAAAATTATGGTGAAATATATGAACATTAAGATGCACAGTTAATATGTTGGTAATATAAGGAAAATTATTAGTTAAAATTGTGTGTCAATAAATGACATTACAGGTTGAAGCCTAGGTGCCAGGGAGTTTAAAGAGAAAGGCTTGGATTATTTACTTAGAGTGTACCCCGTTCTAAATAATGGGGTACAAAAACTCACTTCTTATGCACCACTGTTCTATCTCATGTGCTCTCGCAGCATTATCTTTCATTTGCTTGTCTTCACCTAAATTTAGCTGTGATCAGAAATCACTTCAAAATAATTATTTATTAAAAATGCTTGCCTAAGAGAGTTATTTGAAGTGTGTTACTTCCTCCTTTTTCATCTGATTGTGAAAGATGATTAGTACATGACATAAAGGTTAAAGAGATAGAAAGGAAGCTGTAAATCATTTAGAATGACAGTAAAAATTAAAACCTTGGGCTTTATTGTGTTCCCCAGTGTATTAACTAATAAATATAACCATGCTTTAGTTCTGTTCATCTTCTGATTTTACCGGCTTTGCAAATGTTTGTGCTCAGATTAATGTAGAAATGTATGTGTAAGTATGCATGTGCTTATTGCCACAACTGTGTGTGTGTAGTGTACGCCTGTAAGCGCCCTCTGTATGCCTATGTCTGAAAGTGTATATATATAAAAACACTTGGCAAGTCTCGTAATAAACATTCATATAAAATGTGTCCCCATGCATGAGTCTCCTCCTCCTCCTCCCTTGCCTCTTCTCCCTTGCTCCCACCTCCCCCACCCCACTTCAAAGCTTGTGGTCCTTTTTCCATCCTTGTACTAAAAGGTTTCTTTGTAAGCCAGGCCATTTGTCCATCATTGTTTGGGGTCCAAACAGTGGTAAAATACCCTGTCACCGATCCAGAGTGTTGTGAATGGCAGCTTCTCTCCGGACAATTGGCGGTGGTGCCGAGAAATATTCCTGAGAGGATTATTTAACCTTTCAATTTAGGGGGCACAAAGCCTGGCTGATTAATGAACTTTCTGATGGGCGCTGATAAGCGGATCTATTTCTTTATTTCCTCTAAAAGTGATTCCTTCTCCTGTCCCATATTACTATAATCTTAAACATAAAATGTAGCAAATAGATTAAAAAACAGCACTAAAGAGTTTATCTGGCTGGCAAACTGAAGGAGCTAAATTAAAATTGGTAATGAAAGCAGTGGCTGAGCCCTGTATATGTTTTTTAAATGCGCTGTGTATTTTGAAGAGACTTATTCTCTAGCTTGCCTGGTAATGACTGCTTTTGGTGCACAGTCCGGGGCTGGCTTCTGTTATCCCCCCAAAAAAATGAGTTGTGTTATCTGGATGACTGCAGACACATATGCATCCCCCTTTCTCACTGCATGGGCAGACAAGGTCGATAGCATTACAAGGTATTTGTGGCAGTGCTTGTTTCAGTTTTCAGAGCTGCCAGTTTTCAGCCAGATTTGAATTACAAAAGAAGAAGCTGGCATGAAAATTGAAAGGGTTTATCGGCTAGTCTGAAGCCTCATAGCACATTGCTTATTTATGCAGTCCATTTGCACCAGGAAATGTAAAAAGGAAATACATTTTAAAAATAAGGTCATAAAGACCCAGATATGTTTAAGATGGCAAATAAAATATAGATACCTATAATATCTTTCCAGGAAACGATTTCACTTAATGTTGCACGTTACTTCAGAGGAGCATTTGTTACTGTCATAAATTTGTGCATTTGTGTCACTGCATAGATAGTCTCTGGGGATTAAGAAGGAAGTGTTTGCTAACTTACTTTAAAATTAAAATAGAAGAAAGATAGGTTTGTAGTTTGAGAGCTACATCAGAAATAGTTGAAGTTTAATGCACCATCCTATTTAAATAACGTTTTGCA
>NC_139080.1:87359134-87419689 GCF_965140915.1 Aythya marila
GCAACTTCATTATTTTTCAAACTTAATATTCCAACAGCAAGCAGGAATATATTGATTTAAACATAATAAAATTATATTTATGTAATTTTAATTTATTTTTAATTCAGTATTCGGAAAACTGCCAGACCTAATTCTCACCAATTTCCATCTTACAGACAAAACCAGGACCAATCAAGGCAGCCAGTTCTCACTCTGAGCAGTCGGCTGTAGTGTACTGCTACAACTGTTCCCGGAAAGGACATTTTGGATATGTAAGTCTCAGCAACCTCTACCTCAGTGTTGAGCGCATCCCTGGAGCAGAAATTCATCACTCTTCTATAGATCATGTCTGGAGAAAGGAGCTGGAAGAGTCAAGCTAATGCTATACAAAGGGATGCTCTAATGAAACATTTGTGAGTTTGTAATGTTGAAATCAGTGGAGGCCATCGTACAGTGATTTCACACATCTAATTTTAAAGACATAGAGAAAACAAAGAGTTACTATGTCAGGTTATTGATTTGTTTTTTAAAGCCTAAGTCAAAATTGGACTGTTGGGAGAAAAAAATATTCATTGGAAAATGGACAGTTACAAAGCAGAGCTATATTTTTTCCTGTTTTTTCCATGGTTCATGAAGTGAAATAGTAGTGCCTTGCTGCCATGTTCTACATCATGTAAGGTACCACAATCACCACAATCAACCCAACTCTGTGAATTTCCATTTTAGGAATTTTCCATTTGCCTGCTTTTGAGGGACCTTAATTTGTAGCTGAATTGAACTTAATGTCAGTCTTCTGTAAGGTACAAAACGTGGTGGAGGTGGACATTATGGGCAGTAAAAAATGGAGGTGTGCTGCATCTTATAGGATTGGTTCCTAATGTTTATCACCTTTGCTTAGCCTCCTATCATGATAAGTGTAGCTCTGTACCTGCAAATACCTGAAACCAAAATTAGTTATTTTTATGAAGTAAGTCCAGCAAACACAAATATTCCAGAAAATTAGTGTTACTTCCTCTTTGAGTGATACGAGGCCATCACGTACATTATGGGTGTGTTCCAGTTCTCAGAGATGGCTTGGAAGAGCCAGGAAGTAAGCAGCTCTTGCAATCCAAGCTAGGTAAGAAATGTGTCAGCAGCGTGACATTACCTGTAAGCACTGCAAGCAATACAGGCACTACCTTGGCTATGATATGTGAATACAGATCTTCAACCTCAGGTGCAAGGTGTTTCCTTAAGACTGGCTACATATTTGGTGACCGTGTGAGACCTCTAGTCACACAAACTAGGTTGTATTCAAGACTTGAATTGATAAAACTCTTTTTTGAAGGAGAAAACCTCTTTGAAGGACTGAAACCAATCCTGTTAAACGAAAACAGAACAAAACCATTACTAGTAGTATATACACTAAAATGAGCTTATATGATAACAACTGAATTGCCAGGCTTGAACAAAAAATGAGACTGATTGCTGGCAATGGGTAAGGAGTATTTCAGTAAGCTCTCAAAAAATGTCATTTGAGGAAAGCAGCAATACATGGTTACAAAAAAGACTACTTAGTAAATATGTGGGAAGAGATGATAGTCATTACTTTGATGGAAAAGGTAGAAGCTGTATAAAATGAGTAAGGGCATAAAATGACTCACAGTCAACATTTTACAGCTATCAAAGTTTAAAGAAGGTAAAGTAGTATTTTTACTAGCATATAAGGAGCAGAAGTAGCCTCGGCGATGACTAAATGAAAATGAAGAAGTTGGTAATAACACAGAAAGGCAGAACCACTCACGAGATCTTTCAATATGCTCACAGAAAAACATCCATGGTGCACATTGCATTATGTAATGGTAACCAAGTATTTGCCTTCAAATCACTAAACCTTCTTTACACAAATGGCTGAAGAAATTGGACTAGCGGGTCTGTATGTTCATCCTTATGGTGACCCAGCTGAACAGGCAATGCATTTGAGATTTGTACCTCTCACTGGCTAAGAAAAGTGAGCTCAGAATCTGTCTGAATTCATGCAGTAAAGTTAAGAGGGAAAGTAAATGAATCAGCGACAGCCTATGGCATTATTCAGGCTGCAGCAAGTTTTTAAGGCAGCAGAGATAAAAAACTATACAGTACCTGCAGATGTGCCTTGCAATCACATCCTAATATGCCAATCACACATAACTTTCTCCTGCAGGTTGGTAGCAGGCTCTCCTTTCCATCCTCTGTACATTACCTCCAATGGTGAAGACTGTGCCAAAAGTATTTAGCAGTACAAAGTGTATGGCAGCAGTGGCAGCTTACTTGGAAGAGGAGGATATAGCAGCGCACAGACACTGCTGAGTTGATTTTTCAGTGAAGTGAAGTAACAAAGGAAAATACGAGTTCTGATTTTGGTGGTATACGCATTTCATTCACTAATGTCAACAAATTAACAGCATAAAAAATAATGAAAAGGCTGTATTTCTGCAGCCCAAGCAGCATCTCAAACCCTGCATTTCACAGATATCACAGAAAGAAGAATAAATCTTTGTATACTCCTGTGTAAAGCTAATCTGTGTTATCTTCAGTAACCTCCTTGGCAATGTTTAGGGATAATTTTCTTCCTTTTATTCAAGGTAGACAGCTTTGTGCTCTTCCTAAAGGCCACTCTTACGTTTAATTCACATAAAACAGGTATTGCAAGTGTCATTTCACTACTTTCCTTTCCTCTTAAATCTGAAGAGGTAAATGGAGGAACTGGGAAAGGTGAGAGAGGATGTTTCTTTGCAGCACATGCTGGGTGTCCACTGTAGCTGAGTGGTTAAGGTGTTTACAGTGAAAGATTTTCTGTCTTCTAGGGTATGTATATCTCATATGGATAGCTACTGAGAACAGCATCAGGTGATGGGTGGACTTGAACACCCTCTCCTAGGTCCCTTTCAGCCTGAATTCACAGCCTGGTAGGAGTGGAGCTTGCAGACATGGGCTCCAGCTTTGAGCTGCCTTTGCTTGTCCACACTTCTCCATGCACGTGGAGATGATCCATTGCCACTTAATCTAACGGTACCTTTTTTGCAGACACCACAAAGAATAATATGATTCTTCATATAATTTCAGCCAAGCAAAGAGCAAATAGAAACTGAGAAATATGACATACATGAAATGCATTTTTGATGTATTGTGTCTCTGAAAAGGAAAGGGGAGGACGCAGGAGGACACACAGGGAAAGGGAGGGCTAGAGGTATGGTATGGTAGAAGTAGTAAACACTGGAAGGAAAGTTTATGGTGGAGACATGGTGACTGAAAGCTCCTGAAAGTTTCTTGGGAATGTCCAGACCCAGAGTTCATTAGATTTGAGCAGTGTCCAAGAAGAAGAGACATGATACTACAAAGGACGACAGATAACAAGCATAGTCATGCAGTTCTTGCTGTATGAAAAGGATGCCCCCATACTCTCCCCTGAAATGATATAAGTTTAAAAAGTTCTCCTGCAATTAGAGGTGTTTGGCTTTCAAAGAGACAAGGAATGTGGTTGTGCTGTGAGACCAGAGGGAGCAATAAGAAGCAGTGAAAGCAGGTGGTGGTGGAACTTGGCCCAGCTATTGGCAGGATAGCCTTGTTCCCGAGATCTAACAATGCATTTCCTAATTTGCCTCCTTTTTAATTCATGTTTGCCTCCTTTTAGTCCCCTGCTTTTAAGACTGCTATATGTCTGTATAAATTGTGGTAAGACATGAGAATCCTTCCACATGCTGCAAGAGGACTACGGTTTGTCTCATGGAATGTGTCTTGTATGCAGGAAGGATTGTTGGAACTCTAAAATTATCAGTGTTTAAAGAATTGTTTGCCACATCCTCCATAGGTACAGACCAACACCTGCAGAATCCAGCCCGTTTCCTTTAAAACTCAGCCACATCTACAGTGATTTAAAATGTGTTTTGCAGGAGTGCTTAGAAAAGCGGATGCATGGGAGCATGTTCCCCACTTCTCCATTCATCCACTACTATGATGACGAATGCGATATCAAGAGGAGAGCAAACAGATTAAAAAGAAAGATTGCAGGTATGGCATGTTTGGGGAGATCTGTTTGGTTTTCAGTTCTTTTAAATATTTTCTTTTGTGCTTGCTACTTTCTGAAATACTGCAGGATTATTTTTGTGATTTGGGAAAAGCTATAGGAATTTGAAAATGTAGTCTGGGGTAGTAAAAGAATTTTGACTTTATTCACCTGTCTGTCATGGAAATTTATTGTGTCAAAGTAACTAAGTGAGTGTGAGTGTTGTCAAATGGTTCAATTCTAAAAATCCACTAATATTAAAGTTGTGATAATCTAGCGGGATTAGACTGTAATTTGTTAAGATTCTTGTCTGTTGACAGAAAAAAGAAACACCATGAAAAAAATTTGTCAGAGAAAACAGGTGGCTGTACTGACTCTATACCCAGAGAAAGTTCTGATGGCTCGGGCACTAGGTTTTAGCTTTTCTGAAATAAGATGATCTGTTTTACAGAACTACAAGAAGCCGGCCTTCTGCCACTACAGTCAGAGATACCATGGCAGGAAGAAAAACATGGGGGATACAGCCATAAGAAAAAGAAAAAGCCTTGTAAAGAACATGGTAAACATAACAAAGATCATGAGCATCACAGAAAGACAAGGAAGTCCCAGGCAGACAAACACAGAGCAAAGAAACACAGAAGAGATGTTGATAGGGGCCACAAGATGGAGGAAGACTTCCCTAGGGGGTATGAAAAGCAGACATCTAAGGGCCGCAAAAAACATCACAAGTCCATTTTCCAGGCACATGGCAGCAAGACAGAGTATTCCCAGGAGTTTCTGGAAGCTGCTAAAAGGAAGAAGAAAAGGAAAAAACAGAAAGATGCTGGTCCTGATATCGATGAGAATTTATTCCTCATAAAACAGAGGAGGAAAAAGTCTAAACAGAAATCCGTCTACTGATGAGGAAGTAGATGGGCAGCACTGCTGTTTACTAGCTCTGGCTCTGCCTGTTGTTTATTTTAGTCCCTCTTTAAAAAACAAATTAAAATATGTCTGAATCTGGGTGGTCATGCCCAGGTACAAGTCACACAAGAAGCATCCATCTCTGTTCCCAAAAGGGATGCTTTGTCTGTCGTGAACTGTTCACTTGTCAGGGGGTTTTAATGCTCGTGTCTGGAATGACTCACTTTTCAGCAATCCCAGGGTAGGCTGTAATTTTATTTTGTTTGCTTCTAATGGGAGGGGGTGGGAAGGAGGAAGGGTGCTCGTGCAGGGTTTGGTAGGCTTATTTTATTTACTGGTGAGATATTGCTTTACCCGTCAGAGCAGGATCTGCTTCTCAGCAGTGCAGTCCCTCAGACCTGATGCTGCAGAGAGGCTTTCGCATTAGGGGGAGTCAGTACAGACACAGGGGGATATGGATGTTCTCCTCAGTCACTCAGTCCCCTCCAACGCACAGCTGAGTACATTCTCAGCACTCCAGTTCTGTCCCTCCTGAAAAGGTTCTGTGAACTTGTAGCCTCGCAATTTGGGACATGCCAGTCCCCACTTCACAGTGTGATGCCAGAAGTCTACCACCATCAGTGCCACAGAACTGGGTGCCAAGCACAGGTGATGTCTGAGTGAGCCCATTCCCTGTCGTTGCTGACTAGTCAGCACAGCAGGAGAAAGCAGCTGAGAAAAGAGAACAGAGTTTACATTTCAAATATGTCCTTGCTCCCCTTGGTGTGAAAGTTGTTTCTGCAGAAATGAGAGCAGAGCATGAAAAGTGTATTTGATTCCAGACATAAATGTGCTAAAATTTAGTAATTTAATTTTTGTAAGACAGTTATTTTTGTACTCTGGAGTTGAACAGTTATGTTGTTAAAAGCTTTGTAACAGTAAATGTTTGATCAAATTAATAATCCAAATAAACCTTTACATGAGAGATATCCAATAAATGTTGGTTTGTTCTAGGTTGTCTTGCATTGGCAAGCAGAACTACCTAAGACGGTATCTGCTTCTCTTTCTTGATGTGGAAATATATCATCCTTGACAATAAATTTTCTGGTTTCCAATAAGATATGACCTATCTGTTACTGATGTGTGACGTGTACTATACTATGACACCACTTTTGCTAATCAAGAGATAGTAACTAACAGCACATTTTCACAAACGTACATGTCATGTCTTACTGCTTACTAAGAAATGGGCCTTTGGCTACTCTTGTGTTTCAAAATTAGAAGGAATTTGTAACTTGTACAAATGCAAGGCTGTGTCTGAGGAGGAGACAGCTGAAGGGTAACTTCACTAGAAAAAAATGGGGTCAGTCTTTCTGCCAGTGCTATTTCACACTCCTTGAATTCATCAGCTTTTTTTATGGCAAGGTCCCCACCAAAAACACTAGAACTTCAATGGCTGTATCAGTTCCTCTGAGGTGTTTGGAACAGACCTAAACTTACATAATACTTGGGAAGCTAATGCCCAATTTTGCCTAAGTGCATCCTTCTTGGCAACTTAAATTTATTTTTGCTTAAATTCATCCATCACTTGATTGAAAACTTTGTTTTGTTATTTAAAAAATAAATCACATTTAGCCCTAATTTAAAAAAATAAATAAATCCACTCCTAATAAGGCTTGCCCCGAACGTTGAAACTCAACCCATCTGTTGTGTTTTGCATCCCTTTTTACTTATGAGTTCACTGATGCATTTGAACAGAAGTCTCCAGCAGCCTTGAACTATAACAGCATGCAGACTGGTAGATAGGGAAGAAGAGTTGTTTTGGATTAAGTATTGAGGTCAACTCCAACTTTTCTGATGCGTCAGTTTAATGACATGGCCAGCAAAGTCATCGTGAGGTGAGTAAAAGCTCAGGAGACTGTGTCCTTACAATTCTGTCCCCTAGCACTTCTTTGGACAGAAGTGTAGGGTATTCCCACAGGAAATTCTGCAGAAGATGGATGGCTCAGACATCAGGAGTTACCACTGTCTGGGAGTATGTAATAGGCCTGTACATCAACAGTGCCCTAAGGGTGACTGTATGACTTGTCTCAGAATATTTCATATTACTGGTTGTTCTGCCTCCAGAGATAATTAGAAAACACCTAAGTATGAAAACAGAATAGAGAACTGCTCTTAGCTGTGGTTAGGTATATTTTAGGGAATCCCCCAGAATTATTTTCTTTACTGTTTTTGAAGCAAATATTCAGTAGTGGTTTTGGTTGGTTGGTTGATTGGTTGGTTGGTTTGGCTTGGCTTGCTTTTGGTCTAAGGTAAAAATGACTCAGTGAAATTGTGGCCTCATCATTCTATTCACTGTACAATGTTGTGTCTATGCTCTGGAGGCTTTTCAGGTCCACCATGAAGAACATCAAGAACAGGGAGTTTTCTGTTTCATTCCCACAAAACTGAAGCAGCTGTGTTTCCAACAGTGTCCAAGAGACAAAGGAAAAACTGGCAAACTGTAATAGCATCTAAGAGAGGGAGATGAGTCCTCAGTCTGTTTATGACTGGCTTTACAGATGCTGTGTTGTGTGTTGTAAAAGGAAGCAGACAGTCACTGTTAACCATGAACACCAGAGGAATGTTTCTCTGGTACTCAAATGGGTAGCATGCCTCTTGAGACATTCCCCATGGAGATCTCTGAGTCTCTGCCTCTGAATACCCTCACTCTGATATTCAGTTCCTCATTTGCTAAGAAAGCTACTAGGAAGTGCAATGTACACTTCATCCAGGCATTATGCAATGGCCTATTGTGCTGATGTGTTAGCAGTGTCAGGTGACTGGCAATGGAACGATTTTACGTGTTAAAAACACTCAACACTTTTATACTCAAAGTATAAAAGTATAAAAATATTAATACTGACATGCTAGTAATGAAGGCTGCTATACACATTATTTTTTTTCTTTGTATATTTATGTTTAAATATTTTGTAATTTAATTAATTAAGAAGAGAAGAGCAACTGATGTCATCTACCTGGAGTTGTGCAAAGCATTTGATGCTGTCCCACTCAACATCCTTCTCTGTAAATTGTAGAGACATGAATGGACGAGTCAGTGGATAAGGAATTGTCTGGATGCACCTCTCAGAGAGTTGCAGTCAGCACGTCAATGTCCAAATTGAGACCACCAACAAGTGGTGTTCCTCAGGGGCTAATACCAGGACCAGTATTATTTAACATCTTTGTCAGTGACGTGGACAGTGGAACTGAGTGCACCCTCACCAAGTTTGCCAAAACCAGCAAGCTCTGTGTTGTGGCTGACATGCTGTCAGGAAGGGGAGGATGCCTGGGCAGGCCTGAGAGGTGGGCCTGTGAGAACCTCATGAGGTTCAACAAGGCCACGTGCAAGGCCCTGCATCTGAGCTGGGGCAATCCCAAGCACAGATACAGGCTGGGCAGAGAATGGATTGAGAGCAGCCCTGAGGAGAAGGCCCTGGGGGTGGTGGTTGATGAGAACCTCACCATGAACCAGCCATGTGTGCTTGCAGCCCAGAAAGCCACCCGTACCCTGGGCTGCACCAACAGCAGCGTGGGCAGCAGGGTGAGGGAGTGGATTGTCCCCCTCTGCTCTGCTCTCGTGAGACCCCACGTGGAGCCCTGCACTCAGCTCTGGGGCCCCCAGCAAAAAGATACAGAAGGGAGTCCAGAGGAGGCCACAGAGATAATGAAGGGCTGGAGCACCTCTCCTATGAAGACAGGCTGAGGGAGTTGGGGTTGTTCATCCTAGAGAAGAGAAGGCTCTGGGGAGACCTTGTAACAACTTTCCAATACCTAAAGGGGGCTTCAGGAAGGCTGGGGAGTGACTCTTTGTCAGGGACTGTAGGGATAGGACAAGGGTTAAGGGCTTGAAACTAAAAGAGGGTGGGTTTTGATTAGGTATTAGGAAGAACTTCTCTACTCTGAGGGGGTGAGGCCCAGGCCCAGGCTGCCCAGAGGAGCTGTGGCTGCCCCATCCCTGACAGTGCCCAAGGCCAGGCTGGATGGGGCTGGGGACAGCCTGGACTGGGGGGAGGTGTCCTTGCCCATGGCAGGGGGGTTGGAATTATAGGACCTTTAAGGTCCATTCCAAACCTAACCAAGCTATTCTATGATTCTATGATAATGGAATAGTTATAATTTATATATACAGTATACACTGATACACAGTATCATGGACAGCAGTGTGTTTAAGAGATATACATGTACATGTAGATGTCTTCAGGTTGCCAGTGTGCAATTTAAGGTGGTATTCTCATGTGAAATTACTGAGTGTTCTGTAACTCTTCCCTCTAAAATGAAGGTGTGTGGCTACTGTAACTGGAGTTGAATCAGCCAGGAGTCCATGCTGAGTTGTTTCTATGAGGTTAATTGACCTCAGCCAACTCTGTTTTATCTTGGGACTCCTTCATGGATTTTTTTCAAAGTCATGTATGTACTATTGAGCCTGAAATGTTTTGGGGAGCTAAGGGTGAAATGTTTAAGCAAAGTTGGTAACTTATGCAAGTGCTTGGGTGAATCCACAGAAGCCTGGCAGTAGACTGTGTCCTCTGTGGCAGTGAATATTGCAAGCATCAAATCACGTGTTTGTGTGGGGAGCATTTCCGGCTTTCTCTCTGACTACAGCAGCTGCCCTGTCCTGCGGATGTCTAGCCTGGCTTTTGCTGTGGTAGATGTCTGTTGTGTGCAGTTGCAAGACAGTGAGTTAAAGCACAGAGAATGTAGGATATTTGGGACCATGGGAAGAGAAAAAGGTGAAACAGCAAAATTTGGAAACATATGGGAGCTGGATGAAAAAACTCCCTGTAGCAACAATGCAGATTGAAGGCCAGGAACTGACTGGGAAGAGAGGCTGCAGTGAAGCTCCCAAGCTGAACACGAGACAGAAAAGCTGTAGTAAAAGAAACCAGACAATACAGCAGTGTATGCAAAGTGGAGTATTAACCAAAATTCCATTTTGGTCATGGCAGGTTAAGATACCAGCCCAAGGACTGACTTCTGTCAGGCATGGCACTTCAAGACAGAGCAAACTTGCTGCATAGTGGTTAGAATCAGAGGGTCTAGATAATGCAGCTAGCATAAAAAGACTGAAATGGGTGAGGCACTTTTATTTATTTTTCCCCTAGAAAAAAAGAGGTGTGTAAATGACATACAAAGGAAGACAGCCTTTCTTAACATGGGTGAGTAGGACAACAATACACAGTCTTAACATACAGTGAGAAAGGTGTAGATAAGACACTAAGAAAAAATACCTTAAAATGGTAAATAAAGGTAGCAGAGAACTGCAGAG
Source organism: Aythya marila (assembly GCF_965140915.1). Classification (NCBI taxonomy): domain Eukaryota; kingdom Metazoa; phylum Chordata; class Aves; order Anseriformes; family Anatidae; genus Aythya; species Aythya marila. Next base: position 87,369,328 of record NC_139080.1, read on the forward strand.
GATTGTCTGAGTTGGGCATGAGACCAGCAAGACCCCATGGGGTTTTGAAGTAGGAGCTGAACAAACATGCATGTAAGCTGGAGAAGACAGATCACTGAGGAAGCAGATGAGTGGAGGGACTGCTGAGAACCCTTTCTTCAGTAATCTCTGTGAGCAGATTGATCCTGCAGCAGTGTCCTGCTCTGCTGCTGGGCAGAGTAGGGTCAGACATGTCCATGGCCAGACACTGCTGGAATTAACAGTAGTAGAACCAAGACAGTTTACATCCCACCAGGTGCATTGGACTGTCATGTCTGCAATGACTGGTCTCCAACCTAGGTTAGCACTGGGGTGCCTCAAACTCATTTCCTTACATATCATAATCAGTGTATTGAGCTCCAGCTTTGAAACCTTCCCTCACACTGAGCACTGGAGCCTTATTACATGTGGAAGAATGTAATAAGAAGGATTTGTCTCCTGCTAGCCAGCAGGACTGTAGCAGGAACCATGCTTCCCAGGAGAGGGACGAGTTGGATGCTGTATACACCCAGCCATGAGTGACTCTGTTCCCCACTCCTAGTCAATAAACTCTATGTGGACAGGGAAGGAAATCATCTTTGCTTACCTGCTGGAGAACCCATACCATGTGCCCGGTCTATGTGCTCGGCTTTTCGTGGCCATGCTGCAGGGCTCCACTCACAGGTCTCTTCCTTGTGCTACTTGAAACAAAATAGTTTGCATTCAGCACCAGCAGGCTGTCACTGGTAATCCATGCCTCCCATAAGTATCAGTAGGTTTTCTGTCAAACAACAAATTAATTTTACAGAACTTAGTGCAAAAATAATAAAGTTGAAAATGTTTTTGGATTAGATGAAAAGGACACAATAAGGAACATGACAAAAAGGGTTGATGTGTTTTCTACCACCAAAATATTGCTACATTAGGGACTAGTGAAAGGAAAGCACAGTATTAAAATCCTGTTCTGTACCAGGTGACTTGAAGATTGGGCTACTTTCATCAAGCTCCATGTTATCCTATTAAACTAAAATGTACTTCAGCCTGTCATTCCTCCCACCTGCTATTTTTCCCCTCCTTAAAGGAACTGTCACTCTTTACTCCAGAGATGCCTGGGAGTGAAAAACATACTTATCCCTGGAGAGGATAGTGTATCAAGGTCACAGTTGATGTGCACTGGTAAAGCAGCATAAGGAAGCCTACATTGCGTGAATAAATAAATGGCAGTTGCTCAGCCCAGACTGTGTGGAGGAGACAAGATGGATGGATCAAAAGGTCAGAGTCTTGTTCAGTAATGGGGGCAGTTGTCCCAGGAGTGAAGAGGGGAGAAGAGAGTATTTGGTGTATCATTTGTTGCAGTCACTGCACAGCAACGTTGAAGAAGGAAGAACTACTGTGATTTGAGGTGCACATCTCCACAGGATACTTGTGAGCATTAGAAAGTAATTAAATGTGTCTTTGTAACAAAGTCAAATGGAAGGTTGGCTTCTCTTTCAATCTTTTTCCCTAAAGTCTGCTTAAAAAATGTTGTGTGAGTACGTATATTTATTTATATATTTATATGTGTGCATAAAAGCATGAGCTATTGTAGAATCTGCTGGGAAAGTCATTTAACCAGGCAAGTCTGAGCTGCACTGTGACACTCAGCTGCTGGGAGCAATAACCAGCATTCCAGATGACAAAAACAACCCCATGTGCCCGCACACCACTGGTGATGCCTGGGGTATTGTAGCTGCATCCCTGCCTGGTGCTCTCACGCACAGCCCCAAAGTCTGAACGTAAAGGCTGAAAGGTGACCCGCTCTGATGTCCCAGTGTCATGTGTGTTGCCAGCCAGGTCATCAGGGAAGCACCAGGCATGAGCAGCCTCCTTCTGGAAGCAGTGCTAAAATTTGGAGAACTACACTGCTGAAGTGCAGAGTCACATCATGGCTGTGCTACCTCCTCCAGGCTGGCACTGTTCTGCCAGCATCGTCACTGAGTAAATCGCAGTAGTCTTGGCCCTGTCTTCTCCAGAGCAACATCACATTCACTAAGTCATAGAATCATGGAGCAGTTCGGGTTGGAAGGGACCTTACAGACCACCCAGTTCCAGCCCTCGCCATGGGCAGCGATGCCTGCTGCTAGACCAGGCTGCCCCCAGCCCCATCCAGCCTGACCTTGGGCACTGCCAGGGATGGGGCAGCCACAGCTCCTCTGGGCAGCCTGGGCCTGGGCCTCACCACACTCAGAGGGAAAAATTTCTTCTGAATATCTAATCTAAATATTTCTGTTTTTCAGTTTAAAATCATTGCTCCTTGTCCCATCGTTATAGGCCCCCCTCCATCTTTGCTGTAAGACTTCTTCCTATGTTGAAAGGTTTGTAATGACATCTCCCCAGAGCCTTCTCTTCTCCAGGCTGAACAACTCCAGCTCTCTCAGCCTGTCTTTTTAGGAAAGATGCTCCAGCCCTTCTTCATCTCTGTGGTCCTCCTCAAGACTCTCTCTAACAGGTCCATGTCCTGATGGTGTTGGGGGCCCCAGAGCTGAGTGCAGGGCTCCAGGTGGGACCTCATGAGTGCAGAGCATGGGGGGACAATCCCCTCCCTTGCCCTGCTGGCCACACTGCTGTCAGTGCAGCCCAGGGTACAGGCGGCTTTCTGGGCTGCAAGCTCACGTTGCCTGTTCATACCTGATTTTGCAGTATTGCTAAGTCATTCTCTGCTGGACTGTTCTCCATCAGTTCACCATCCAGTGAGACTGTTTGCCCCTGGGAGGTCCCTGCATCAAAGCTTTGACTCTTGAGGTACTTGCAGCATCAGGGTATCACAGCAAGGAGATGTGTCCCAGCCCTGCCCAGGCAGAGACTGAAGTGTGGACCGGTGGGACTGAATGTCATGATGTTGCCCAGATGGATGCTGAGGAAGAATGCTGGCCCCCTCCCAGGCTGGTGGGATGAGAAGGGAGGGATTATCTCCCTCTTTTATTGGTGCAGAGCCAAAGCCTGGACAGATGCTTGCGCCCAAGGCCTGTCTGCACAGCCAGGAGCCAAGAGCAGACATGGCCCCAGCCTCTGTTAATACCATCACACAGGCAAGAGCTACACCTCTGGCTCTGAAGACTTGGCTGAGCATGCAGAGCTTTCAGTTCTCCATCTCAGCCAAGAAGTAGTATTTTTCTGCGAGTGATTTGCATAGCATTATGGGGCTTTGCTGTGCCTTGCAATGGAGCTCACTGGCTTTGGTCTTCTTCATTAAACATAGCTCAGAGGACAATGGTGCCTCCCCGCTCTAGAAACCCTAAGACCTATTTGTCTGACTAACACTGCATTTTGTTTTCAGACTAGCCAAAAAAGAAATGGAAAAGGGCTATTTCCCACCAGAGCACAGTAGGACAGGTAAAAGCCATGCTGTTTGAGGACTATTTTCTCACTGTGGCACAAGAAATGGATCTGCTGCACTGGTTTGGTCCTTCCAAGGCCTACATGCTTAATCCCCCCCTCAGAGGCAGCAGAGTTGGGGTCTGGGTCACCTGGACAAGCCATTGAGCTGATCCCAATAAGCAGTGGGTATAATTGCATGGTGGTGCTGCAGAGAGCAGGTCAAAAATGACTGATTTCACATCCTGTCATGTTGCTTCCTCAGCTGCTCTGGACTAAACCCATGACAAACAAGCAAAGTCCTGCCCGTGTCCACCTGGCTAGTTTTTGCCCTGAGATCCAACCACAGCAAAAATCAATCCAAAATTCAGTTATCATGAGTCAGGGGACTGGGAGGCCTCAACACATCAGGTTTAACCAGCCCGATCAGCAATAAAGAGTGCTACCACACTGCCCTGTTTCAGAGGCACCTTTTAGACAGGAACACATATTTCTGCCAGCAAGTCAGCAACAATACACCAGAGGCTGTCCCCCTCCCAGAGTTAAATCTGCATTACCTGTAAAGAGATTTTCATCTTCCTCACCCATTCCTTGCAGATGATCTTCCAAACACCCTCACCTGCCTCTCTTGTTACATGTACTGCAGTGAGGGTGCAAAGAGCATGATCCAAAGCCAGCAAAGGGACTATTCCTGATTTTAAAGGGGTTGAGTTTAGCTCACACTGTGTGCGTCTGCTTGGAAGATTATTTGAGGAGTGAATTGAAATGATAATCCAAATTAAAGATTGTCCCCTCTGTTGCTTCAGTGCAAGCATCACCCAACATTACGGAGGACAGTCAGTTGCTTTATGGATCTTTGGCAGAATGAGGGCAGGCCATGGGTTTGTGGTTATTATTACCATTATTATTGTTATTGTTATTTTTCTTGTTATTAACAATATTAACAATAACAATAATAATAATAATCAGCATATTTTATTATCTACAATTTCCAGCACCTAGCATAGCTTATAGCTGCACAGAATTTCTAGAACTACAGTAGAATTACTAGTTACACAGGCTTTTCAGTCTCCTGGACCCCTGCAGGTTGGGTCAAAATCTTATCAACTGATGCAAGATACAACCATAACCTAGACTCGGGCTTTAGATAAAAGAAAAGGTGTCACTCAGTCACTGCTCGGAGGAGGGAGACAACAGCAGAGATGCCCCTGTCCACCAGGGGACCACAGGTTTTGCCATCCAGCAGCAGCTCCAGTCTAAGACCCCCTTAGGGCTGGTAGCTGCCTGCTTCTACAGACAGCGCTCCTGGTGCCGTTATGCTTCCCACTCCCAGGACCAGCGTCACCATCTCCTGGCAACCCCGCATGTGGGCCTTGGCACCACTGGTGGGCCCAAGCACCCTGTCAGTGTGTGTGCTCCCCATACCTCCTGTTGGCTCAGGACCTACATCTTGATAATGCTAATGCCCTTTGTCACCCTGACAGGGGGCATCCCCACAGCCTAAAGCCAGAGAGGGGGAGAGAGAAGGGGGCAGGGGTGTACGTTAACAGCCTGCTTTCATATTATGGATGTTTGCTTTATTGCCAGGCATGCTAACCACATGGCTGGTGTCAGGAGCAGGGTTACTGGTGATGCAAGCCTTCTCAGGTGTCCTCTGGGTGGGAACCTCTCTGTTCAGGAGCTATTAAACAAAATACCACACTTCAAGCTAACAAACGAGTGAGGGAAGCTGCCCACATTGATGAGGCTACTCAATGAATTGCTGCTACCATTGTAATTGGATGCAGTTTCTAAAGCAATGTTAAAGCAAGAGGACTAACATCATCATGAAAGCCTGTCTCCAGCACTGTGACTTCCTAATCACTAGGTGCTCTAAAAATTCATTTTTATCATGTTCTTTAGGGCTTAGGAAGAACATAAGCTCTAAGAAACCCACTGTATGAGAAATTCAGCACATGCTGAAGCAGGCCAAGCAAAGCTTTTATCCTTCCCATCCTCTTTGCTTGCATGTTAAGAGGTTTCTATTGAACTCCTGGTGGATTTTCTATGCACTATGGTTTTTCATTTTGTCTTACAATTTTTCCTTTAATGATTTACTTTCAACAAAAGAACAAAGTCAACATCAAGCTATAAAATAATAACAGTATATTTTTAAAAACACATCCACACGTTCTGCACTTTTAAAATTTTAAAAATATGTTTGAAAGGCAAAGGTGTCACTACCTAAACTGCATGCTGTGTGACGATTATACCCCTCCTCAGCACTGTTGGAGTGCTGACTTGATACCTAAAAAGTCCTACTTCTTTGTCTTTCACATGGATGAGGAAAAGCCACAGGAAGTCAGATTAATGCTTAACCTGTGAGTGCCCTGACAGGTAAATGTACTCACAGCAGTGTGGGTGCCTGAGGAACTTCCAGAGGAGTGCCAGTGCTGCTCCATCCACAATCTCTACAGAAGACTGAACCAAGAAGACAAAGGCTAGTGGCTGCACATCACCTCTACTTGTGTCCTCTGACATGGATGAAGACGTCCTGGAGAGGGAAAGAAAGACTTATTGCATGGGCATAGTCTCCCCAAGCCCCTTGCCGTAACAGGAATTCACCATCTGCAGCTTGCACAGCTCACCAAACAGGTTGCCTCTCCCTCAGCAGTGCTTCCCAGGTAGGAGAACCACTGCAGCAGTGGGAAAACCAGCAGCCACCCAGGTGGCACAAAAAGCCCCACAGCCAGCTGGAGGGGTAACCTTGGCAAAGCAGAAACCTGCTTAGTCCATCTCACAGAGACCATGGCACAGCTGTGCATCCCCCCTGGCTTCCAGCTGGGTGTGCTGGGGACACAGGCGGTGCCAACTGAGAGCATGCGGTCCCCTGGCTCTGCACCGCCACCCAGCTGGCCTGGGTTTTGTCTCTGGGCTCCACGTAATGCTTGGCTGTGTTCACTGGTAGAGAAGCAGACTTTCAGATAGTTACAACTGGCTGGGGCACTGTGAGGCACGACAGCCAGTAATTGCACTTTTTTGCATTGCAAAATGATTATTAGCACCTCAGTTCATTATCAAAGCAAATTTAATTTTTCAATGTAAAGGAAGCAGTTGTATTCATAAAGGAAGCACTGTTTATATAGCCAGAAAAAAATTAATTCATGACAAATGTAAGGAAAATTAATAGTCTTTAACCAGGACAATATTTGACTGTGTCTAATTGTGCTTTGCCAGTTAAAGTACACTATCATCTTTACAAAGTCCTGACAGAGATTCTTGCAGAAGCATTTTACAGTTCTGATGAAACCGCATTTAAACATTTTTTTTTAATTAACCTTGTACCAGTCTGGTCAAATCATATAAAAAATGTTGTGGAAACTCAGAATTCTCTAGTGTATTTGTGCATTGGCAGAGGCATTGTGTACATTCAGGGAGGTCTTGTCTAATCCAAACCTGTTCAGGCAGAAAAAAAGAAAAGGGAGAGGAGAAAACAACAAGGGCAGAATGGCCATGAAGAGCTCATGGGTGTAAGTCCACAGTGGCAGAACCCTAGTTCTTAAAGAAGAGGCATACATGTGAGAAGGAGGAGGGTAAAACAGAACGGGAGGTTGCCAGCATAGGGGGTTGTTCTGCATTTCTCTTTGAATGGGAAGCCAAAGAACTGAGGTGAGCTGTGGTCCCTGTGGGTTCTGATGGCCCCAGACAGCAGGAGTCCCTGCACCTCTCTGTGGGCTCCTGCTGGCCCTGCTGTCTTCCCACTAAGCAGAGATGGACAGCAACACCACATCATCACAAAAGCCCAAGGGCTCCTCACCAGGCATGTGCCCAAGCACATTCAGTCAGGGCAGAACAAGTACCCAGGTGATTTCAGCAGGCAAGGATCCTCTGGCAGATCTTAGCCTCCTTAGTCTGACCTCGGCGCATGGCACCTACAGACAGGGGTGGCAGCAGAGACCCCAGAAGTGGAGGATTCAGCAGGCACTGCGGGGATCGAGGTAGGGTGGAATCTCACAGACACATACATGTACATGCAGGGATCGATGGTTGTCCCCAGAAATTCTCTGGCAAGCACATGCTGACACATGACATTTTGAATGATAGGCTGCTTTCATGTAGGAAGAATGGGTTCAGAAGAAGATGCACAAACACAAACAAGGTTTCACATGCTGTCTTGGGTCAGAACAAGTGAGAGCATGTATCTGCCTGGTTCTGTGAAGATTTCCACCGCCCCAGCTGAGGACCAGACTCTCTATGGCACCAGCTGTCCTCATCTCTTGGACATCTTTTGGGCAGATACAATGCCCAAGAGCAGAAGGACAGCTGCATCCTTCATGTGCAGAAACCCCAGGTTCAGACCCCCAAGGACAGGGTATCGGTTCATTAATACGTTCCCTGTCATGCTTGAGAGCAGGTCTGTCGGAGAAGCCAGTTACAATGCTCCCACTGGTCTCACTGGGTCTGTGTAGGTACTATGGCGTTCTCCAACACTTTTCCACCAAATTACTTATCAGACCTTAGGGTGCCCAGTGTGTTTACAGTGACATGGAACTCTGAGCCAGCCCTGGGCCATACTTGCATTTCTACCTCTGTATTGTCTGCTGGCTGCCACTGCTGCCCAGTGCCTGAGCAGGACACCACTTGCCTGGGTCTTCCTGGTGATGTGTTGATGCTGCCCATGCAGGGAAGACTCTAAGGCCTGCAAAGAGGAGCTCTAAAGCTGTACTCCATGCCACTCCTGATGAAAGCTCTGGGAAGTCAGGACGGACCCCTCACTTTCCTTGTGGGATGAGGATGGTACAGAGAGAATACCTGCCCCCTGTGCTCTACCCTCAGCCCCACAGACAGTCCTAGCCTCCCACCTTGCCACCATGCAGCTTGGCTCAGCTCTCCTCAGGACAGCTTGGAAACATGCCATCTTTTCAACTCAGCCTGCCAACTTGAAGCCAATTTGCATTGGATAATTATTTTCAATTAAGTGATAACAATCCTGTTCTGAACAGAAATAATCTTGTCCAAAGGCCAAACAGTTTATCCTGTCTCGGAGATGAGGCTGCAGCTTTGTGAAGGTGCACGTCAGTGTCAGTGCCGTTATCGTCTCTGCTGTGCTGAAGGGTACAGCCCCATGCTCAGGGAGGGCTGCACAAAACCCCATGCGCTAATTCAGCCTTCTTAAAGTGGCCCACACTGGTAATTGGTTCACGCTCTGGGCCTTTCACAGGAGCTGCCTCTTCCACACAGCAAGCATGCAAGGTGACCCCTTCTGTTCCCTGGGCACTGCAGTGATCTGAGGGTTTTGAAACCATGGTGGGTTTATTCAGATCAACAGGTGGGAGCAGGGCTGTTTTTCATTTGAAAGCCCACTGTTGCCCTCCACTCACACCTCCTGCCATGCTGAGTAGTGCAGGCGCACGCTCCCACAGGAAGGGACTTCATGGGCTGTGGGGTGCAGTGACAGGGCCCCACACATGGAGAGTACTGCATAACTCACCCGAGAGCCATCTGCTCAGCACCCTCCTCATGAGGAACACCTGAACTCTGCAGAAGCTGGCAGCAGAACCTTTCTCATGGTGCTGGTTGTTCTCTACACTGGGCAGCAGCCCAACACACACAGAGCCTCTCACTCCAGCAGGCAGCAAGGTGAATGTTCCTCTGAGGAGTCTGCGTGTAGACTTTCAATCTGTAGGTCAGCATTAATGTGAAAAGACCAGGGAGAGGGTCTGCTGCCACCAAAACAGAGCATAGGCCGGGCTGCCTGCCCTTCCCTCTGTGGGGTCAAGGGCACACCCTCTCCAAACCTTCCGTCAGTTAGAGAGTCTTTTTTGGGAGACTTGCAGATCCAGCAATTTGGTTGACACTGGCCAAAGGATGTAATAGGCGCTAGGTGGGTTAGCAGTCAAGCAGGAAGACATGCAGATGAAAAACCCAATGTCATACACCATTTTCCTCAAGGAAACAGGCAGACAACTCTGTCTGCAGTCCGCTGGGATTTCTGCGGGCCAGCAGAAGGGGCGAGAGGCTGGGCAGACATGACCCTGAGCAGCGTTGCCAGATGAGGCTGTGGCTGTGGCTCTGTGGCCACACCATGGCTTCCCCCCATGCCCTCCCAGCCATCGCTGCTGCCATCTGCACCAGCACAGTGGGGAAGGGGAAATGGGCAGGGGTTGTCCAGAGTGCAAGGCTCCTGTGCTGCGCTTTGCTTTTTGGAAGTTGTTGGTGGGTTTTTATTTATTTGTTTATTTTAATCCATCACAGCCCGGTCAGCTGGGAAGATTGGACTCCAAAGCTTCTGCAAGTGAAAAATAGCAAATCCAATATCTTTTTAGTGGTGTTTTTATATTCAAATTAGACATAATCTCCATGAATAAAATTACTGTTCCCAAAGGGATCATGCCCAATTTAAATGTATAAAATGTCATTAAAAGGGCACTGGCTTGCTATTAAAATTAAACACCAGCAAACCCCCAATGTCCTTTGTATTACAGTTTTACAATTAACCCAGAGATGTTGGAAATAATAGTTTAGATGTACAATCTGGTACTGTACAGTACAGTGCATTGTTTCTAAGACTGCAGCCAGACCACTGCTAGAAACATCACCACATCAGAGTGGGGCATGACAGGGCCTGACGAAACTCCATGAAATGGGGCGTCCTTTGTCCTGGAAGCAGGTCCAGTGCCACCCTCTGCCCTTGGATTCTACTGCTGGGGTGGTCCCGTCCAGGGCAAACTGACAGAGCAATGCCACAGCTGGCACAAACTTGCATCTCCCCAGGTATGGTGTCGCACACCCTCCCCTTTGGGGCCAGGAAAACTGCCCTGGCTCACACCAAGCAAAGGAAGCAGATCCCCTTCCGTAAAGTCTGGTCACCTCAAAAGCAAAATGATCTGGGGAAAGTATGAGGGATGGAGACCAGCACAAGCTGTGCATTGTAAGAGAAGATCGGGTTCAAAACCATCTGAGGAACCCAAACATACAAAACTCCACGGGACCCAACCTGATGCATCCCAGGGTCCTGAATGAATTAGGCTGATGCCATTGCTAAGCCACTCTCCATCATATTTGAAAACTCACGACAGCCAGATGAAGTCCCCAGATAATGGAGAAAAGAGAATATCATACATATTTTTTAAAAGGGTAATAGGGAGGACCCTGGGAACTACCAGCCAGTCAGCCTCTTCTCAGTGCCCCGTAAAAGCATGGAACAAGTCCTCCTGGAAGGCAGGTCAAAGCATATGGAAGACAGGGAGGTGGTTAGAGATGGCCACTGTGGCTTCACAAAAGCCAAAACATGCCTGACTGCTCTAGTGGCTTTTTACAATGGACCGACTGCATCAATGGACAAGGTAAGAACAACTGGTATCATCTACCTGGACTTGTGCAGGGCCCTTGATACAATCCCCCACATTCATGCCTCTACATGGGAAAGAGATTATTCTGATGGATGGATTATAAAATGGATAAGGAATTGTCCAGGTGACTGCATCCAAACAGTCAAATGTTCGATGTTTAAATGGAAACCAGTAGCAAGTACTGTCCCTCAAGTGTCTGTGTTGGGACCAATGCTATGCAATATCTTCATTAATAAAATAGATAGTGGGAATGTGTACATCCTCAACAAGTCTGCTGATGACACCAAGCTGAGCGATGCAGTTGATATGCTGGTGGGAAGGGATGCCATCCAGAGGGAGCTGGACGGGCTTGAGAAGTGGGACCATGTGAACCTCATGAAGTTCAACAAGGCCAAAAGCAAGGTCCTGCAAGTGGGTCGGGGCAATCCCCAATATCAACAGAGTTGGTGAAGAATGGATTGGGTACAGCCCTGTGGAGAATGACTTGGAGGTACTGGTGGACGAAAACCTCAACATAGGTCATCAATGTGCACCTGTAGCCTAGAAAGCCAGCCATATAATGGATTTCCACAAAAGCAGTGTAGCCAGCAGAGCAAGGGAGGGGATTGTCCCCCTCTTCTCTGCTGTTATGAGCCCCCACCCCCGCAGCCCTGTGCTCAGCTTTGGAGCTCCCAGCAAAAGAAGAACACGGACATATTGGAAGAAGTCCAGAGGAGGCCACAGAGATGATGAAGGGCTGGAGCACCTTTCCTATGAAGATAGGCTGAAGGAGTTGGAGTTGTTTAGCCGGGAGAAGAGAAGGCTCCAGGGAGACCCCATTGCAAACCTTTCAATTCAGAAAGGAGTCTTAAAAGAAAACTGAAGAAAGACATTACACTAGGGCCTGTAGTGACAGGACAGGGACATGGTTTCAAAGAGTAGGTAGGGTTAGACTGCATGTAAGGAAGAAATTTGTCACAATAAGGGTGGTGAGGCACCAGCACAAGTTGCCCAAGGCCAGGCTGGATGGGGCTTTGGGCGACCTGGGCTAGCAAGAGGTGTCCCTGCCCATGTCAGTGGGGTTGGAGTTAGATGATCTTTAAGTTTCCTACCAACCCAAACCATTCTCTGATTCTTTGGCTTCCAAGGAGGGGTAACTCAGCTTTTGCAATGGCTTGCACTGTGAGGATGACAGCCATCAAGGCAGGTTGGCATCTTCCCCAGAGCAACAAAAAGCATGTGTGTTGCCCATACAGCTCTACTCCTAAATGTGTGGTACTGCAGAAAATGCCCAACAATGCCTGGCCCTCCTGCCTCTCCTGCACACCCCCAAGTGCTGTAGTGCCCTGTCACTGGCACCCAGGACCTCATTTGGTTTCCCAGAGAGTGAGGCACAGCATCTGTGGAGGATGCTGTGCAAGTCCTGACTGCCCCTTCCATGACATGGGAGAAGGCTGATGGCAGCAGTGGTGGCCTGAGACAGTGGGAGAGACATGGCCAGCTTGGGGAGCAGCATGGGGAGCTGTCCCTGTGCTGTCTGCCCTGCTCTGGCCACAGTGGTGGCACGGGGAGCCTGGTGCTGCTCCCCAGGGCAGGTCCTCCCCAGAGTGGAGCAGTTTGTGCTGCTTAGCAAAGAGCTCAAAGTGGAGGCACAAGAAGTGGGGTGGGAGGAAGGAGGTCTGCCTGCCCAGACCTGTCCTGACACAGCCTGCCACGGGGGCTTCATGTCACCGCCCACAAGCAGTCCACTGTGAGGATCTGCCTCACCCCCAGTGAAGGTATCATTAATTCGCTGGCATTCACTGTAGCCCCAAAGCAGAACAGCATAATCCTGAAAGGTCAAAGCATTAGCAGGAATGGCCTGCCCTGTTCCAAATGCAGGTGGTCTTGCTTTTCTTATCTAGGCAGACTGGAGCTTTTATTGGATATTGATCAGCATCACACAAAGCTGCCCCTGACCCAACATGCAGCTGGATATGGCTGGCCATTTTCACTCCATCAAAAGTATGTGACTGTAATTTCCTATAAGGTCTGGAAGAACTCCAGCTAAGGTCAGTAGGAGATGCTCTTTTAGAAAGCTGACCACTGAGTCACTGGCCTATGCTGAACTCAGGTGTCTGAAAATTTTGGTCTCTTCTGCTCAGATCTGGAGGGAAATAAAATAAATCACTGGACACTTCCCAGACAGTTCCTGCTGTTACAGAAAATGCACATCATCTCTTCCTGCTCCCTTCCTCCAGGACAAGAGATGATTCCCAGTGCAGTCACACCAATGGCCGGATGTCTGTCACCCACCCTGCTGGCCCAGCAGAGCTGCAGACTGAGACCAGCACCAGGTATGGCCATGGGACCATTCCCCTTTCATTTGACTTCAAAACCCAACCCGTTGAAAATCTAGGGTGCTTGTCCTGTAGCTGCTGCTGTCCTCACACATGGGAGAGCTGGGAGGGCAGCTGCAGGCAGTATGCAGGCAGAAGGGCATGGGCAAAGCTGCAGATGTCCAGCAGCACCATGATGGATCTGGCAGCACACTGCCAGCACCCCAGAAACATCACAGTGCACCGGGCCAAGGCCAATTCACACGCTGTGACCTTACAGACCTGAAGCAGTCTTGCTCCCAGAGTCAGCATTATGCTGTATACATAAGCGTCTATTCCCCAGGAAGGGATTTCTCAGAAAGAGTCTTTTTTCTCTACCAAATAATTACTATGCATTAAAGGGTATAATGCATATTTAAATATGCATTTAACTGTCAGAGTAAGCAGGTGAGTGAATACACATGTTGTAAAAATAAGTATTTAACTAATGCGCAATTAATGGGGTAAAACATTCAAAACTATTTATTACTTGTGGGAACAGAACACCTTCCAAAGCATTTTAATTACTGCAAGAGTATACTGAAAGCAAAGACCATGTTTGATTTTCCTTGCTCTCTCTTCTTTCTCACAAACAATAGAAAAATCATGTTAAAATCTATTTCTTATATGTGTAGAGGAGAGATGCTGAGCTCCTGGAAAGGTTGTGACCAAGCAATCATCAGCAACAGCATTTCAGAAGTGAGTACCCCAGGTTTGGACACTGCAAAAACAAACCCATCTTCTGGCTTGTTCTTCTATGAGATGCAGCTGGCAGCCTCTGGGGCACAGGCAGAGAGGAGCGCCATGAAGTGGGGTCCTCCCTAGAAGGTGTGCAGGGACATGGAGGTGCAGCAGTGCCAGTGACCTCAGAGTACTCCTCCAGAAGCTCACCATCCTGGCCACCACCCTGGTAAGTGAGAGGCCCTGGGCATGCACCCACTGCAGGTACCAGTGGGAGCCAGCATCACAGTGCTGTTGGCGTGCTTCCTTCTCCTGTCATCTGTCTGGCAGTTGCCTGAATTACTGCTGCAGCTCATAACACACTTGCAAACTGCCTGCATTCATCTGAGGGAGGCATTCATCTGAGACATGCAGCTCAAATGCCCTGCTTGTGCTTCAGATTAGCCTTGTCATTGTGTTTATGAGGGTAAGAGAATTTTTCACTGCTGCGATGTATTCCCATTAGCCATTACATGAGATGCTGCTGGAGGAAACAGGGAAAAGGCTTCTCCTATGCATGACTGAGCTGCAAAGGCCAAATCAAAGGGATAGGTTGTGTCCTGGGTAATTCTTACCTTGATTTTCATGTCAACACTTGATAAGGCATGTAACAAAAAATCTGTTTCCATACCTGCATGCTACTGGACCCCACCCTGAGTCCAGCCTCACAGCCATGAATACCACCAAAATTTCACTGATACAGCATCTCTGCCAGGTGTCTTGCACCTGCAGCAGCAGAGCTGGTGGGACTGGGGGGTCTGGTGGCTCACTCTGGAGCTGTTGGTGCAGGGCTGTGGCAGTGGCCAGCAGCAAGGCACACACAGGCAAAGATCAGACCCAGGGACTGACCAGAAGCAGAACAAGCAGAAGAAATAGGTGGATGTTTCTGCTGCCCCGGACAGCAGGGCTGTGCCACCAATGACCAGAGGTGCCGCAGGCTGAGGCCATCCTCAGGTCTCCCTGACTGGTGCCTCCTCCAGCTGGCTCCCCTCCAGCTGCCTGCCGGTGCACGAGCACAATGGGATGGAGAGAAGGCAGCAGCTGGAGGAGCCCCGTCCCTTCTGGGGCTCTCTGTAGGTGCCCAACATCTGCTTTTTCACCCTGTGGAGAGAAAGGGACCTGTGTGTCCATGGCGCTCCTGCTGGCTGTGCAGGAGGCAACTCCTTGTGCACCAGGTGGCAAGACGTGTGGCTGTCCCTAGGGGCCCTGATCACACTGGCTGGGTGGAAGGCTTCCCAGGGTGTGCCACTGCTTATCTGCTGCTTGACTCCACAGGGGAACATGCGGGTCTGCCAGTGGCTGCTGCAGTCAGAAACCCATGTGAGGACCAACAGGGGCCTGATGTACAGGTAGCAGCCAAATGTGGTGCTAAGCCTGCATCTTTACAGGCTTCTCCTAATGTGCAAAGCTGCGTTGAACAGCTTGCCATGACTCCTGCGTGTACCCAGAGACCAAGAAATAAGCATGCATTCAAGATCCCCCCCCCCTCATTATTTGCACTGCATGCCCTCCCCAAGCACTTTTTGTACATCTTGCCCCAGAGAGGGAGTTTTGCCTCTATTGTCAAAAAGAGCAGCAACTTAATGAAAAATACATCTCTTTTTTTAAAGGAAGTTTCCAAATTTATGCTAATGCCTGAATGCTTCTGAGTCATTAGGTGACTGACAACACACCAGGTCATATTTTGCTTTAAAATACATGAATCCAGAATGGAAACATTGGCACATTTAGCATCTACCAGTCTAGTGGGGAAATGCCCCCATCCGGGCATTTACAACAATAGATTGCATCTAAAACTGTTCTGAGTTCAGTTCTGACCACTAATGCTCTGTTCAATCGTATGAAAAAAGCCCTTTTTAATTCTTATAAGGAAAACAGTTTAATCATTGTAAGAAACTATACCTTCAGGGTATCATTTCAAAAATACAGGCAGAGATTAGAAGGGATTTGTGAGATTGTGTTTATTCCCAATTTAGGTGCTTTCCATAAATTAATTATAAAAGCAAGCCCAAGCCAGTCAGAAGTACACTGGGAAATTCTCAGAGTGTTAGTCATTTTCATGCAGTAATATTCATGCCATCTGCCTGCCTTTTTTCTCTTTTCTCTAAGAGCTCCATTGTTAACTGCAGCTTGCTTTCTTTTGCTGCCTTTAGTCCCTCTCCCTCTCACCCTACAGCAGGTAGTTACTCTGGGCACACTCATATTTTTATTGAAAGAGCATCAAAAAGAAGGTTTGTTTTTGTAATTGGCATTGATGCACAGCAAAATGCACTTCAACAAGATACAGCCACCACTCATTCACATTGTTCCCATTCAGAGGATTCACTCCTGTGTGTGCGCTGTCAGCTTGCTGAACTCCCACTTGTGGCCAGTTTATAGAGTGCCACGGGCTGGAGACTTCCTCCCAGAATCTCCAGTGGGGAAGCATGGAGATGGTGCCAAAACTTGCCCCCGTTCCTTCACAAAGCAAGGTTTTCAGTCCTAGAAACAGCTTTGAATGCAGTGTGTGAGTAGGAGAATCTCTGAGAGGAGTGGCACTGCCTTTGGCTGTGGGATAAAATAGGGCAGGTTGCTGATGTCTACATGTATTGTATCGTTGTAATGCAATCAAAGACTGATTTTTGAGATCAGTATATAATCAAAACGATAAACAGATGCTGAGTGTCTCCCAGCTGAGTTTCCACCAGCCACCACTAAATCTCTGAAAAACAGTCAGCAACATAAATCTAGCAACATTGTCCAGGGTGAAAACTCATCTGGTAAGACTTTGAGACAAAAGATCATCAAGTGAAAATAAATAAATAAATAAATAAATAATAATGAAAAATATTGAAGTCTAAGAAACAGTCTGCAGCCAATAACACAGGATGTCAGTGAAGTAGCATTTTTATATTTTTATTTGTGATTGCAATGACAGGTGTCCTGCAAGCACGAGCATGCAGCAGAAGTGTATTATAATCTGACAGAAGTGTATCATAGCCTGATTCCTCCCTCTGATTTCATCACTGACTGAGTACTACAGGTTCACAAACTACTCAATGCTTGTTACTATACCATATATGTACAAACCTCTAATTTCTCCTTTTTCCTTTTTTTTTTTTTTTTTTCCTTCTGCCCTCAAGACTGGAGGGGACCAAGATTTTTTGTTGTTGTCTTTGATGATTCTGCAACTGCTTGTCTTGGCTCCTGCTGGCTAAAGTCCTAGTGGGCAGACAGTGTGCTCCATGTGCAGTTCCTACCTCCCCGAGCCTAGGAGAGGTCTTGGACATCCACAGGGAGCCAGGAGAGTGGGAAAGTACAGATCCCTGGTAGAGCAACCCTAGTAAGGGCTCTGACTCTCCATGGGACAGGGCAGTCCTTGCGTGCGTAGGAGCTGAGGGGCAGCACGGAGCAGTGCTTGGAGCTACAGAGTGCAAGGCAGGAGAGATGGCTGCTGTAGCTTTATGAGGGGCCACAGGAACACGCTTTAAGGCCCTTCTGTGGACCAAAATTCTTCTGTCATAAGAGGTACTGACAATGACAAGAAGGATGACTGATGGCACAAACAGCCCTTTCTCTCAGCATGCCTCTGTGAGTCCTCACCTCCATGCTTCATCCCCACTCTCCCTCCAAGGCCTGTAATATCTCTAGGATGCTTTGCAAATCCCTCTACCAGTTAACCTAGCATTCACAGGACAAAGTGGCCAGAAGACGGCAGATGCTCAGCAAATTAATCCAGAGGCTTTGACTATCTGATCCCTTTCACAGTCCTACCACAGCTGCCACATCAAGATGTGGGATTCTGGTGACCCTAGTCCTGCCCATGGCTCCTAAAGCAACCTGCAGGGATCACAGGCCCGTGTCTTATTTTACTTCTGAAGAAGACAGACAGTGCAGCCCTGGAAGCAACAGCTCTGGTCTGCAGGTGATGCAGAGCTGTGCAAGGCCGCAAGTCCTGCTATGCCGAATCAGACGTGTTTGCTGTTCTGTTCTGTTCTGTTATGTCCTATCCTGTCCTGTCCTATCCCATTCTATTCCATGACCCTTCAGCAGTGGAAGAGCGTTTAGCACCACCAAAATGTTTTTAGCAAGGGAAGTACCTTGCACCAAGGCAGCCAGTGAACATAGGTCCCAATGACAAGGCTGAGGTAGGTCCTAATCTGCTGAAGGGTTCAGGATGGCCACCTTCAGCATCATATCCCTGGTTTATATCAAGATTAAACCCAAGCTATGGGTGCAAATGACCTCCACCACCACCGTCTGACTTGCAGTGGCAGGACCCAGTCTGAGAGTGGTCAGCAGTCAGCAGCATCTCAGTGCAACATGGCTATGCTTCCCTTGTGCAGCCACAGAAGAGTTGGAGAAAGCACAGAGCCATGGCCACAGGCCCGAAGGTCACCTTGCGAAGGTTACCTCTCCACCAAGCCAGCCCTTCCCAGCACCACAGCCTCAGTAAGCCGGGCTCAGCAGTGTGCACCCCAGCAGCTCCACACAGCTTGCACAGCTCACCCCCAGCCCCTCTCCTGTGGAGCTGACCTCCACACCTCCATGTGCCCAGACCCCATTGCTCCTGGGGACAGTTTTTTGTTGTTGTTGTTGTTACTGCCATTGTTTTTTGCTGTTGTTCATTTCTTTGTTTTTGTTTTCCATTTTTCGTCCCTGGTAACATACAGCATGTCCTGAAAAAGCAATGCAGCCAAGCCCCACAGATCAGTTGTTAATTAGCCCGCCAGGCCCAAATAAATAATGTCTGCTTTTGGAACTGACTGATGTCTGGTTTGGTCCCAGCAGCAGTCCTCTGGGAGGTGCTTTTCTAGTTTGGGTTCATGTAAAACCCCAAGAAATCATTTCTCACTCCAGGCACCTCCTGGAGAGCCACAGCTTCTCCCTCAAGCCCCCAGCTTGTTGCTGGGCCAGGACAGTGACCCAGCCATTCTGCTGACATCTTGCAAGGAGCTGTCAGATCTCTGCATGCCTGTATTCTCTGGAGAGATGTAAGCTCTGTCAGGGGTGACCTGTATTTCGAAGGACATCACCTTTCCATCCTGAAAGCCTGTGATTGTTTTTGCCCTGCACTGACATGCCCTCCTAAGACCCCATCAATCTCCTGGTGTACTCAGGTGGATGACATTTCCACCTCTTTAGGTGGACCAACAAACTGCAGAGGTAGAGGCAGAAAAGTACAAACAGTGCTCTGAGAAGGTATTGCAGTGGCAGGGTTTCTACTGATGAGGTAGGATAGATGTGCTAGCTGCTGAGGCAAATCCCTGTGTGCCTGCACAGGAGGAAAGGAAAGCTGGCCCCAGAGCTGGCTGGGAGGTACTGGTGCCCTGGCTGCCCCAGCAGCAGCCCTGCCATCCACCAGCAAAGCAGAGGAGGATGTGGCTGTGCTCTCTCTCATTTCAACTCTCAGAAAGGTTTTGCAGAGCTCTTCAGAGCTTCCCTGAGGTACATTCTTCTGCAGGTCTGGCTGACACAGAGCAGATGGTAAAAACAGGATTTACAGATCAGGTGCTCAGGTAACAGGAAAGACGCCAGGTCAGGCATGTGTATTTTTATACACACACACACACACACACAGATGTGATATGTCTATGAAAAACAGAAACTGGGAATTTCTGTCCAGTTTGTCTGATGGGATAAGAAGAAGAAGAAAATCTTAGGTTGAATGGAATCCCATGTAAAACTGAGGAGGGGAGCCTCTGCCTACGGCTGTGGCTCATCCTTGGGCCAGGCAACAATAGGATCTCAAGGATTGCTGAGCTGCGTGGTATGGCCTGAGGGTCAGCACTGGTAAATAAGTGGCTTTGGGATTCACAGTGGGGCTGCAACAGCCCATGGGGAGTTGTTTCTCCTACAGGTCTGTATACAGAACTGCCCAAAATTTCTGCACTGTGAGACCTGGATCAGCCATACCAAGAGGACATAGATATTTCAGTAGAACCAAGGCTGGTCCAAAACCTATGATTTTTGGAATTAAGACAGGCAAAATGCCATTTTCAAAACTCTTCAACTCTAACACCTTTATATTTTTGTACATATATATATATATGTATGTATCTTTTTCATTCTCTGTGTATTTGTTCATTGATATATATTCATGCCACTTCTGGTTAAAAAAGATCTGGCCAAAATGTTCTTATTTTCAGATTTCAGTGTTATCCTGAGTTCCTCCAGGAAAAAAAAAAAAAAAAATGCCCTTGTGACACAAAAGGATTTTGTCACCAAATTGTGCAATGACTTTATCCAAAGGAGCACAGATCAATCTGCAAGTGAAATACATCCTGCTGAAGCTGACCTGCAAGCAGGGAAGCACATGCTGCCTTGTTCTTGCCTGGAGCTTGTCACCACAAGCTTCTGGCATCAAGCAGTGAGCTTCTGAGACATCCTATACTGTGTCCTGGGAGCATTTGATGGCCAAGTCCCACAAGCCATTCTACCTGTGGTGGAACTGGTGGCCCAGGATGGTGGTGTCAATCCAGGGCACTTCAGAAAAGTGTTTTTGCCACCCTAGAACAATTCCAAGCCACACAGGCAAGCAACTGGTTTATACTCACTCTGTGGATTTTAGTGTAACAAGGAACACACCTTTGTTCCAGCATTATTATTATTATTATTTTTAATAAGTCCTTTCAGGGAGTGTCTTGCTCATGAGGCTGCCACTGGAGGCACTGCAGGCATTCAGATGTCTCCACTGTGCACTGAGAAGTGACTCTGGCAAGACTTGGCACCCACACCTTTCAAAGAAACCACTCCGCTGCATCCAACTGCATGAGCAGGAAAGGACAGAAGGGATCGTAAAGGTAAAAAAAACCTTGCCACCACTGCACCGCATGATTAGAACAGAGATGTCATGCTGGAGAGCATATAGTCCTGACACAAATCCTTAGGCAATGAGAAAGGGAGATAAGATGTCAGCACTAATGATAACCCAGCTCAATATAAAAAAATGAAATTTCAAGCAATTATGAAAAAAATAAAATGGCCTCTGCTGGCATAATCTGACAGCATCCTGATGGTGGGAGAAGACGTGCATCATGATAAAGGAAAATCCCACAGGTAGAGTACAGTCTTATTAGATAAGCTGATACCTCATACAACACAGATGATTTGTGCCAGAGAAAAGTACTGTAAGTCCTTGCCCTCTGAGTTTACTATAAAACTCCCATTAAGATCAGGTGGTTACACACTATGGCTTTCTTTAGGCCTCTTGTTAAAGCTTTCATCAGCACATATCTCCTAGGGCAGTGATGTAGGGGAGAAGCCCAGAGGCTGATAGATCCTTTGTTTTCCTGTCATGGGCGATGCAGTGAAGCACAGTGACCAAGTCCAGGCTTTGCCCAGTGGTCAGACCACAGCTGTCAGTCAGGATGTCCCAGTGCCTCAACCTCTGCATGTAGATTATCATCCCTTTAAACTTAAAAACTGTGGTGAGTGCATGCTGCAAATCATTCACATTTGCTAGTACACACCTGCGGAGCACCTACTGTGTAGCTGCAGAAAGCAACCCAGTTACACATTCTGGGATGTTAATCCCACTTGCCCTCTGTCCATTGATGCGTTATCTTCACTGTTTTGACACCATGTTCATTCCCAAAGGTAGTACACCTGTATTACTCGACCTTTTTATACAAGAAAGTGTCTTATTTTCTTTCCCTACCCCCTGCCCTGCACAAACCTGCTGTTTACATACCTGTGTTCATTTTATTGTCATCAAGCAGATTCAGATCAGATCTCCAACAAATTTAAATCCCACAAGATAAGGGTCTGGCTACTGCAGTTTAAAGAGCAAAGTCTGTCTTTAGCACTGGGAGAGGACTTAGTACCAATCTCTAGACGTTGGAGACCTCCCAAAGTAGTCACTGGAGACTCTGAGGTTGAAACTCCTATCCTAAACCACTACCCAATTTATCTAGCACCAAGTCTCTGCTAGTTGTGGCAATACTTTTCAATCAGTGAAACTTGGGCAGCCATCTCAGCCTATACTGTTGCTGTGTGGGTGATGTGTCAGAACTGGGGTGCTCTACAGCGGTTCTTTAAGCAAGTTAGCAGAAGCACTTACAGGGGATAAATGCTGTTCCTAGAGCTGCAAGCAGCACTGTTTGTTCCCCTCAGCCCTGTTTTGAGTTAGATGCACTCTGCTTAGACATACAGACTGGGACCCAGCTGGATCTATCACCACGGTCCTACATGCCTCCAGGGCCAGCAGAGAAAGAAGTGATGTCTGACAAGCTACATGTGAAAGAGCATAGCTTGGAAGACAGTTTTGATCAGGGAGCTTGTTGGGTGACCATAGCAAAACATAATGTGGGAGGATCCGGCACACTGTAAGCAAGAACAGAAGTCCACCAACATCTCCCATGAAAAGCATCATCACCCTAAAACGAATGGCACTGGCATAAAGCCGTGCCTCAAATCCATGCTGGGTGATGCAGTTTCCACCCCAACTTACTTCCTTAGTTTACCAGGCCCTTGGCTGATGGGTGCCAGTATTATATAGCAACACACATTATGTAACATGATGAAGACATGAAATTGTCAACATCATCACTAAATGGTGGACAGAGTTTGATGTTGTAGCTTGCTGGCCGTGGCCTCTCTCAGTGGTGCTCTGCGCTTGCAGTGCGTTGGATCCGCGTGCCCACAAGAGCATGGGGGCACAGCTCCGGCTCGGTGCCTGCCACCCGGCAACAGCATGCAGCCAGCCACCCTTCCAGGAGTGACCTTTCTTAAGGCGTTCTTGCTCTGGCGGGGGGGGGGCAGAGGGCTCATTAAAAATTATCTCTATTCTTCCTCGCGGGCTACACAATCAGGAGCAGGGATCTCCCCTGGATTTGCATCCGTACAATGCGCGCCGCACAGCAACACAGCCTCTGACATTTCCACCACCCCGGCAGCTCTTCCAGCGCCCGCTTCTCTTCAGAAAATCCCGCCCGCGCTCCTCTCAGCACCGCGCCCCCCCCGGCACGGCTCTGCGGGGGCCGGGCCCGAACCGCGGGCAGGGTCCGGGCCGCCGGGGGGCGCTGCGGGCGGCCATGAGCCGGGCCATGAGCCGGGCCATGGCGGTGTTCGTCACGCGGCGGATCCCGGCCGAGGGGCTGCGGGTGCTGGCGGAGGCCGGCGGGTGAGGGCGGCGGGCAGGGCCGGGCCGGGCAGCCCCATGGCGGGCAGCCCCATGCCCGTGGGCTCGGCGGCTGACGGCCGTGTCCCCCGCAGGTGCCGTGTCCAGCAGTGGGACTCGGAGGAGCCCGTCCCGCGGGCGCAGCTGCTGGCGGGGGTGTCGGGCAAGCAGGGGCTGCTCTGCCTGCTCTCCGACCGCATCGACCGCGAGGTGCTGGACGCCGCGGGTGGGTGCGGGGACGGGGGGCGAGGGGCAGCGAGGGGGGGCGAGGGGCGGCTCTGACCCTGGTGTCCCGCAGGGCCCAGCCTGAAAGTCATCAGCACCATGTCCGTGGGCTTCGACCACCTCGCCTTGGACGAGATTAAGAAGCGGTAACCTGCGCCCCGCTGCTAACGGGGGGGGGGGGGGGGGTCAGTGGGTGGCTGCGAAGGGTGGCGTGGAAGGGGGGAGCGAGGCAGGGAAGGGCCTCGGGGCTCAGCCCCCACCCGGAGTGGCGATCTGCATGGTACCTCGGCCTCGGGGGCGGGTTTTTGCAGGGGTCGGTGCTGGAGGGGGTTTGTGGAGCACGCTGCCCCTGTACCAGGGAAGGGCCCGGTCGGAGGGGTCTGCAGTGAAGGGGTGAGGAGTCCAAAGGGACGTCCGTCCCTGCATGGAGCCATAAATACCTGGGCAGGACTTACTTCAGCAGCTGTCCCAGCAATTTGTAGGTAGCACTGCTGCTCCTGGAGACCTGAGTCCTGTGCTTTCCTTTCAGAGGGATCCGCGTTGGATACACCCCTGATGTCCTGACTGATGCCACCGCAGAGCTCTCCGTGGCTTTGCTTCTGGCTACGTGCCGCCGGCTGCCGGAGGCCATAGAGCAGGTGAAGAAGTGAGTATTTGCAGCCCTGTGCTGGAGCAAGGGCTGGCTTTTGCAGGAGCTGGATCAAAGTGGAAAAAAAATCCCAGCGCTGGACAAATGAAATGGGGCTGAAGCCAGAGCGTCACCAAGCTAGTGGAAAATCTCGCTGGCTAGTGTGGAGTCCACTGCAGTCCTGTGATTTTTTGCAGGCATGTTATTCAAGGGCTGCAAAAGGGACACAAGTCTCTTCTGAACACCCTTATGCATGCTGTAGATAGAGGAACAGGGGTGAGAACCACTGAATCAGCTCTGAACCCCATGAGATCTGGACAGATTTCACTGCCTGGCACTTGGTCCAAGGCTCTGCTTGGTAGCATGCTAAGTTCAACCAGTTCTGAGGCATCTGCTGCATACCCAAGGCTTGAGCAGATTCGTGCAGGAGACCCCAGAGCGAGCTTGAAGCAGGAACCTCTGGCTATAAGATCATCCAGAGGGGCTAGCCTGCTGCAGTGCTTATGGTTTGTGGTGTACTTGCCACAGTGCTGGGCCAGGCTGTGTAGGCTCTCTGCTGCTGTTTTCTTAACGTTTCCACCTGACTCTCTCTGCTAGTGGTGGCTGGACAACATGGAAGCCTTTGTGGATGTGTGGCTATGGTCTGTCTAATAGTACGGTGGGCATCATAGGTCTGGGAAGAATAGGTAAGTGCATGTCATGTGCAAGATTTGTGTGCCTCTGCTGGTGGGAGGGTGCTTTTGGTTTTGTCCTGTGCTCAGTTATTTAAAATCTATTAGAACAACCAAGAGGGCCCAGTAGAGCTTCTCTGAGCAGTGATCTTGACCCATCAGGCTTAGACCTTAAAGTTTTAATTATTCACATGCATCCACTGTACCTGAATGCCACAGCAAACTGGACATTGTCCTCCTGGTTTTCACTTAAACAAATACCCTTGACAAAGTCCAGGACAATGTGCTTTTCATCTGATCAGTTGTTGACTTTGTCAGCTGCTGGCTATTTCTTTCCTCGCTTTTTGGTTTGCTCTCTAGGGTAGCTTCAGGTTTATTATCCCGTGGCTAAGAGTTCATTCCTGCTCCCTTGAGGAGCAGCAGAAGACATCTGCCACTCACCCTGCTGGGAAATGAGCCTCACAGGAGCAATCCCAACCAGGAATGTCACAGCAGCCCTTTAGCAAGACATATATTCTTTCCTTCCAGCTAAACCACATGCATGCTTGCTAACAGGTGCATAGGATGGAGCAGCAGCGAGGCTTGTGTGACCCCTGTAGCTAGGTGCTAGTCACCGTGCTGTGTGCCCCTCTGCAGGAATCAGCACAGCAGGTAAAAGATTTTCTCTCTCATTTTTAGGACAGGCGGTTGCCCGCCGTCTAAAGCCATTTGGGGTCAAGAACTTTTTGTACACTGGAAGTCGCCCAAAACCAGAGAGTGCTGCAGAGTTTCAAGCCGAGTTTGGTAAGAAATACAAATGAGATGAGAGAAACAGTGAGTCTTCAGTTGTGGGGTAGAAAGCAGCAAAGCTGGGCTGGCCTTGGGAGATGCCACCTGGAGTGGGTGAGTCATTAGGGAGCAGAGGTGTTGAGTAGGGTATTCAGTACAGCTGGGCTGAACAGGTACGAAGGCAGCAAAAGGAGCTGGCGCTGAATGTTTCTTGCATGGTAGCAATGGATGAAAGAGAGGGGAAAAAAAAGGAAGGAGTCTTCCTTTGACCCAGATGGTTTCAGATAGTAGGTTCGCTTGACGCATTTAGGCTTTAACTGACAAACCAAGATAATAGTGGGCTATGGGTTTTTTTCATTGTTTTGTCTTTATATCTGTCTGCTTATAATTGCCAGTTGGTTTCACTCTTAAAATCAAGTGAAAGGTAGCGGTGCCATGGAAGGGTACAGTGGCAGCTGATCCTGTCAGGAGCAGTGGGAAGGGTCTTGTTAACCCAGTGAGATACCTTAAAGTCCCACAATGGGGCAGAAGCGGAGGGGAGGGGAGGGGACTGACTGGAGATTATTGCTGATAGTAGATGTTGGGTGCCGGAAACAAACATGGGCTTTAACCTTCTGCTTTAAAATGAATGTCATAGTCCAACAAAGCCTAGTAGTATTTCTTAGTTAGTAAACAGGACTTCTCTGCAGGCCTGTTGGAGTCCTGAGTCTTGCATCCAGTGCTAATTTTTCAGTCCAAAGACAATACATTTCCAGTTCGTGCTTTTTCTTGCAGTCACTGCTAGTCCCTTGCATTTTTCTCTACTCAGGTCCAGGAAACTGCATGAGTTACATCTGTAGGTAATGTAGGGAGAGATTTAATGTTGATATAAACAGTCACTGCAGTATTTTGCTATCTAAACATGAAATACATTGTAGAGCCTCTTTTTGGCCAGATAACCAAAACATTGCTAGATTTCCCTGTGGATTGATTATAATGTAAAAGTGAAGCCAAACACTACGATAGTATCTGTAGGAATATATCTCTGTGTAGTTTGTTTGATGTTTGCCCATCCTTGTGTCTCTCCTGTGGAGAAAGGTTGACAACGTTTTTCCAAAGATAAACTTGCTTGCTGGTGATTCTTGTGAATTAGGAGGGTGGCTGAGAGAGCCTGGTGAAGCCTCTGACAGGAGCTGTGACCTTTGTTTCTCCACTCAGTCCCACTCACAAGGCTAGCTGAAGAGTCAGACTTTGTTGTTGTGACATGCGCGTTGACTCCTGACACCCAGGGAATGTGCAACAAGGATTTCTTCAGCAGAATGAAGAAGACCTCTGTGTTCATCAACACAAGCAGGTAATGGTATCGCAGTCTCTGGCACAGGCAGCGTGACCCTGGCACCCTGCTGATAGCTCCGGCTGCAGAGGGATCCCGTCAGTGGTGAGATGTGCTTTGTCTGGGAGTCCATGCAGGATGTGAAATCATCGTGACTGCAGCCACAGGAGTGGTTTGTCCACACTGTGGCCTGCTCCCTCCATCTCAAGGTTTCTTGGTTTCATCCAGAGTCAGGATAAGTTGCTTAGGGGGCTGCAGCCTCTCTCTCCTGACTGGGGCCCTGTGTCCAGCCCCAGAGGGGTGGATGACCCCAAGTTCTTGGTTGACCACTTGGGAGCGGTGTGAGCCCATCTCTCTGCTTTTCCCAGGGGGGCTGTGGTGAACCAGGAGGACCTGTATGATGCATTAGTCAGTGGCCAGATTGCAGCTGCAGGCCTGGATGTCACAACGCCAGAGCCGCTGCCCACTGACCACCCTCTGCTCTCCCTCAAGAACTGCGGTAAGTTGCTGTGTCTGCAGCAGGGGCTTCCCCTGTCACTCTCCTGGCCACCTGCTGCTTGGTGTGCCACCTCTGCTTAAGGCAAGGGACCTGCTAGTTGACTTCAGAAGGATTTTCCGTCTGTGCAAGCTTGAAAATGGTGAATGAGAACTGAAATGTCTTTCACAGGCAGGAAAATCATGTGTTTAATCAAATTGTAGGTAACCATTCTGTAGTGTGGGGAGCTGTTAAAGACCTTATTAATGTGATATAAAACAAGCATAAGTGGTATTTTAATACTCCAGAAAGCAGTTGAGATTGTCTTGTCTTACAATATCTTCCTGATAGATCTGCATTCAAAGAACTGAGGCGTGAGGTGAAATTCAGGAAGGGGGTTGATATGGGCAGGTGTTGGAATGTGAAACCTCTGACCATGCCCTGCGAAGTTCTGGTATTCTGTCAGCTCCTGGGCACAGAACTCTGTAAGAAAGGCTTCCTGTGCAGCTAAAAAGCTGGGTGTTGTGTCTGCCTAGAGGAGTCTGAGCCTTGGGAATGCTCCAGCAGGGCTGACCGTCTAGCCCATCTACTGTGAGTCTGGACAGAAAGGTGTTGGCTCAGCATTGTGCACAGGAGCACAGTTAATTAAGTGCCAGGTTGTTTGATGTATGTCAGGAAACCAGAGAGCCCCCAGCTGAAGAAGCCAGTAAGAGCTTGTGCTGTGGGGTGAGCAGAGGTTTCTTTGCAGGAACACCTGAAACCAGGGACAATCATTTATCACTTTTAACTTTACCAGTGCTTTCCTGAGAGCTGCCGTGCTGGGCAGGGTGATGTTTTAGTGCAGCAGCCCCCGGGCTACAGGATGTTAGTGGCCCTCAGCATTTTCCTAGGGTATCCTTGTCAGAGAAGGAGCTGACTATGCTGGGGGCTGTTTCCTGTGTCCTTTAAGCTCTTCCATGCAGCTCTGCCCCTGCAGGCACCACAGGCTAGCCAGTAGCCTGAGAGAAGTTACTGACAGCCCTTGGCATGGTCACTGGCTTCCCTTGTGCGGCCTTCAGTGGTTGCTCAGCCCTTCCCCTGTGCTTTCCTTTGGTAGCTTTCTTCTGCTTCTTCAGACAGGGAAGCACATGGATCAGATTGGTTACTGAGAGGGACTGCTCTCAGGTACAAGCAAGTTAGACTCGCTTGAAAACCAAGAGGCAGAGTTGGAACATAGAGGAAATGTTGGTTTCTGGTAACTATGGTTGTCCACAGCTTCATTGCTGTTAACTTGTCAGGGTTGTTCCTACCTGGCTGCCTCTGCTTCACCTGGGCAATTTGCCCTGCTCTGGAGCCAGCGGGCAACTCTGGAGCCAAGGTCCTCTGGCATACCTGAGTGCTTTGTTTGATCACGTTGCAACCCAAGGGTGAAACCCAGTGCCCTGCCCTCATCTGAAGGGGCAAAATCCAGTGTGATGGTGTGGGAGGCAGCAGAGTGTCCTCTGCCAAGGAGGGATGTTTTTTGGGTAAGGAAAAATCTGTTCTGTGGAGAGGAAAAAAAAAAAAAGTAGGAAGGTCAGGGTGAAAATGTAGTCTTGCCCACAGAAACAGAATTTCATAGCTGTTGCTTTGACTGTCATTTTATTAAACACCATTTTTGCTGTGTTTTGTTTAGATCCCATAGTAGGTAATGTGAGAAATGATAAAAGCAGAGAAATATTTCTGGAAATATTTTTGGTACTTCAGAGACCTTAGAATCTTGGAATAACACCAACCAAGACAAAAATAAATACCTTTTGTTCTGTTTTGTTTTTTAAGTGGAAATGAGGCTTTGATTTTGAAACTATTGACAGATTTCACCCAAAACTGCCAAATAATTTCAGCAGTTGGAAAAACACAGGATGAGGAGAGGAGGAAGTGTTGGCCTTGTTTCCACAGCAAACAGAGAACTCACGTGTGGTTCTTGATTGTGAACCAAAGGACTTACATGTCCCCACAGTTTGCATTACAACCTTCTCCCCCACCCCACCGTCTCCCTCTGAAGTCAGCTCCATGTCAAGTATTTGGGCTTCTGCACTTCCCATAGGTGTTGTGTGTTATAAAGCCAACAGAGACTGCAGTGCAGGTGTTTCCCCATACCTTGAGCAAGTACTCATACATTACTGATGTAATGGTATACTGTTAAAGCAGCATTGGCTTATTTCTTTACATTGCATAAACGGAGTGGGTTGCACTTTGTGGGTGACGGAGCGGAGAAACAGGCTGCCCAGAGAGGCTGTGAGGTCTCCTTCTTGGAGATCTCCAAAAGCTGTGTGGATGTGGTGCTGGGCACCCTGCTCCGCGTGGCCCTGATAGAGCATGGTTTGGGCCAGATGGACTCGGGTCCCTGCCAACCTCAGCTACTCTGGGATTCTGTGAACTTGGTCACACAGGTGGATAAAAATCTCTGCCATAAGGCACTGGAACTCTGCAGATTCTGTAGGAGCTGTTTGTCTGCACTGAGGAGTCTGTAAAACAAATTTTTTTCTGAACAATATTTTTGGCTTTTGCTTCAGTATGCATTGGTGGTGAGTGGAACTTCATACGGGTGTGTGGTAATGAGACCACAGTGAGGGAATTTCACTGCGTATTTCTGTGTCAAAGGAATGTTTGTTTCACATCTACCACTGACTCTGTCCATGCAGGAAGTACCAAGCCTGAATGTAGAAAGGAGGACTCACTCTTGACTGCCTGTCTTCACAAATAGCTTAGTTAGTTAGTTATCAGATGTGCTTGGCAGCCGTGTGTTTTGTGTCAGCTCCTTGCAGAGAGGCAGCTGAGGGAGGACCGTGCTTGCCCACCCCACGGGAAGATCCCTGGGAGGGCTGGGCCAAAGGAAAGCAGTATGAGGCCAGTGAGCATAAGAAATCACTCAGTAACCCTTTCTGTCCATGCAGTGATTCTGCCACACGTTGGGAGTGCCACCTATGCCACGCGGACCACCATGTCGGTGCTGGCAGCTGACAACCTGCTGGCCGGTCTGCGGGGGGAGCGCATGCCCCATGAGCTGCTGCTGTGACAGTCCACAGCCAGCCACCTCTGTGGGGTCACCGTGCAGGATGCCGCATCGCCCTCCAGCCTGGAGAAGCCTGAAAGATGGGTCTGGTGCCTCTGCTCTGCAGCTACCGTGCCAATGATGTCCATAGTGAGAGAATTGTACCCTAGCTATTAAAGAGAAGCAGTGACTGTGGTGTGTCTTTTTTACTCGGGAAGCGGATTCCTCCACACATGTTGTTGTCACGTTTGTAAAGTGGAGAAGACAACATTCTGGGTCTTTGGGTCAGTTTGAGAGGGCCAGGCAGCTCTGTGCTTGAGCTCCAAGCTCTCATCCAGAAACAGCAAAGAGAGGTTATTAGGCAATAGGCAGGGGACCACAGCTGCCATCAAGGGAGCTGCTTCCAGCTCACTGCCAAGCATGCATTAAAAGACCTAGCTAAATGAGTGCCAGTGCATGACTTTTCTGTTTTTCAGGTGTGTAAAGATGAACAAAGAAAGTCTTATATGGCTCCACTGGCACCTCCAGCTTTGCCTTTTGTATCCATCGTTAATTCTGGGCATAGCTGCAGTTCCTGATCTTTGAAGTGGGTTGTGAACCACCTTCAGTTGTCCTCCCCATTTTTTCTATTTTATTTTTTTTCAGACATGCAGTGATGCATGCTAATGCAAAGGAAAAAAGTCCAAAGTCTCAGGAAAGGCTTTGATGAGCACATTTCAGGGATTTGGATGGGGTTTGCTTTCTCCTGTAGTCTGTCCCGCTCACAGATGGGGAGTGGAATGCATCTCTACCGCTCTTCATCCTGGTAACTCTGCTCAAGCTGATGAAACAATCAGTGAGACATGCCACTTATCATGCCCTCTCTGAGGAGGGCATATCAAGATGACACTGTTCCCAAGAGAAAAAAGAAAGGTGGCTATGTCACTGTGTGACCATGGAAGGAGGAGTTTAACTTGTATTTAAACATTTTTCAAAAATGCCACTTCAAGCACGTGTGCATATTGGGTATTCACAGGGGTGTTTGTTCCTTCATTGCCAGCTGCCACCCTGGTACAGTGCCCGCTCTTTGGGCAGGAATGGGATGCAGCATGGTGCATGTAGTGTTAGGCTGCTTAGTGCAGTGCATGCTTGCCAGGGGATGGATGTTGAGCTGCTCTGCAGAGCCTCTGGAGGCACAAGCAGGTGTGTTTGTGTGACCAGTCTGGGAAAACTGCTGCTGGCCTCCCCAAAATGAGTGGCTGAGCAGATCTGCAGACCATTGGTACGAGTACAGTTCCACAAAATCATTAAAGGAGTTCAGTTTGTTAATGAATGTGCTTGCTATGCAGCCTTAGTAGTCCTCAGGGATGCTTGCAGTTGCACAGCAAAATGTAAATAAAGCCAAGTTATTCTTAGCATTTTTTGAAGTCCCTAATTCTATGGAAATGTGAGCAGAGTCAATGTTACTTTAAATGCCAGTGTGACAAACTGAATTTCTAACAGAGCTAGGTACTAGTAAAATAATGTAAAGGAGCTGCTGTGAAAGAGCATGTGTTCTGGCTTCCTGACCTGCCCTGTGCAGCTTTGAATAAAGGGACCTTTGTCCCAGGGGGATTTTTTTGGTACTGAATTACGTACATCTTAATTTTCAGGTCATTGGGATAAGGGAGAGCCTGAACAGTATTAGGCTGTATCAAGTTCCCGCTGGCTGTTTTGGGAAGAGAGCCCCAAGGGGCTTGCACCTCAAGGAGGACACAGCGCTGTGGGCTCCCGCAGCATGAAGTGCACTGGCCCGTGACCTGCCAGACTGTCTGGGGGCCATCGTCACAGCTTGTCACACGGCACGTGACTGCCAACATCCAACCTTTCATGAGCACTTTGGGCCAGTGGAGTTTCCCCACCCTCCTGCACAGCCAGCACTTACGGAGTACTTCTGAAAAGGTCACTGCACAGCAAAGGACAAAAACGCTTCTAGCATTTTTAGAATAAATGGTGAGCATTGAATGTATAGAGATGCTGCATTTTGAAGCTGCCAGCAAAGAGTGTTAAACGAGCAGAGCAGCGTCAGCTACAAAGTACAAGGTCTCCAGGTTTCTGCTGGAGCCCTACCAAGGATTTACCCCATCCCTAGTCTTGCAGTGACAGCACTGGTCACATCATCTGTGAATTACAAATTTGTCTTCCCCATCTATGAATACCTGCGTGGTGATGAAGGCAGCTCCATTTAAATTATTTTCTGGCAATACCTTTACACACACACGTATATACATGTATGTATGTAAATGTCAGGGGATGGTGAAGCCTCTGCAAGTACAGCCTGTGCTGGGGCTGAGAGGAGCGATCAGGCTTGCCTTGCCCTGCCTGGCAGCAGCGTGGCTGTTTGAGGAGCACAGGCTGGCCCTGTGGTGGCCCCATCCCCTCCTGCTCTCCTGGCACCTGCGACCACCTGGTGATAGCCCTGCCAGCAGTGGTTTCCTCAGCACCAGCACCTAGGCTGCTCTGCAGTCATCTCCATTCTGCATTTCGTCAAAAGCTGAGATGGGAGCAGCTCTGTTGGCCTTTCTGGCACAGGAAACCCCCACTTGCTCCATGGCACTACCAGTAAGTGTAACCCAGGAGCTCATGGCACTGGATGGGCCATCTTCAGCCCACAGTAAGCATGGTAAGAACTGGTGGCTTGCAGCTTGAGACAAGGTTGAGAAACTGTCCTCATCCCAAGGTGAAGCACACAGGTGCCTGAGCAGTGTGTGGGGATGTGTGCATGTGCACACCCTGTTTCCAGCCATGCAGGCTCCCCAGGCCAGTTCGTGTTGGACTCCAATACTCTGACCAGGTTCTTTTAGATGACCTAAACAGTGAACCCTCCTTGTATAATGTGGATTTTATATATTTATTTCTTTATTTTTAGGTCTTTGGTGTTTTGGGTGGGGTCACAACACACACGCAACACCCATCCAGTCTCTGGATGCTTACCATCACCATACTGGGCCTCCCCAGCCACCAGGAGGGTTGGCATCAGCTCAGGCCTGTTGCTGTCATCAAAAGCTCTGTTTTCTCGTTGTTTGGTGTTCACACACTGCAACAGGCTGAGCCAGGTGTGTGTCCCCTCGTGCTGGCCAGGGTTGCTCAAGAGGAGGTCTGAGCTCCTTTGCTGTGGTCCAGGGTGAACAGTGACACAAACAGTTAATCTGCTCTGTGTTTCTGCAAGGGCTCCCCTGTCCCCTGGTGTGGAGATCAGCTCACTATCTCTGCAAACCACCATGGTCCATCAGCACGTTGCCCTTGCCCATCACCTTCGAGCCTTTGTCTTTGCAGGGGTGTGTTGGTGGGCCCCAGCACTGGCAGCAGGAGGTGGCATGGCCTGTGCATGGGCTAAGTGTGGGCCCTGGCTTGTGCCCCCATGCTCACCACTCACACAGTACTGTAGCCTGGTAAATGACCTTGGGCTCAGTGATAGAAAGGCCCTCTTCTTCTTCAGGGAGTCTTGTTTTATATAGTCCCACCTAATGCAACTCTTCAGCAACACAGCTGTGTGAAAACCCTTCCGTTCCAACCCTGCTGCTGGTCCCTGGCCCTGTGTTGTCCTCCAGCTGGATCAGCATTTGTCCCGTGTGCCTCATGGGCATCCTCTGGCCAGCTCTGTCCCTGCCTGCACCTCAGCTGTGCCGGTACAAAACCCTGCTCCCACACTGCCCACCACCTCTCCTGCTGTGGCATTGCATGGCTGCACAGAGCTGCCAGCAAGTGCCTCGCACCAGAGGAGGAAACAGCCTTCCTCCTACTGCCCAAAGGCACCAGCCATGCTGCAGGACCAGACAAGAGGAACTCCTGTCTGCAAGAAACATGCTGAAAAAGACTGTACATGTAGCAGAAAGCCTTGACTGCCAGAAGGAGGTGTTGCAAGTGCTTTTCTGAAATCACACGCCAGGGAGAGGGAGAAGGGGTGGCAATGTGGAAGAGGAACGCTGCATGCTTGCAGCTCAAGCACGCGTTTGCAAGGCTCCTGGATAGTGCTGCCAACAGCTGAGGTACAGTTTGGTGCTCCCAGTGCCTGCCAGTCTCAGGAGGGGGAAGAGCTGCATGCACCCCTGACAGGCGGTTGCCATCACAGCCCTGCCAGAGCCCCTTGCGCACTGTGATGAGCTGCCAGCTCCACTGCATGGGCTTTTCCCCAGGGCAAGAGAGGAGGGTAAAACATGAGGGGTGCAGCGAGGACATGCTGTAGGCACCAGCAAGAGCCTGGAGCCATGCTGGAACGGTGGTGCTCTGTCCAGTGGCGCTCTGTCTGGGTGTATAATGAGGCTTGGAGGAAAAGTCCAGGATGGGAACAAACCGTAATGTGCCCCAACTGCTCAATTTACTTTTTGTTATTGTTCAGCCCTGGAAGGATTCTGGCAAGGGTGAATAAAAGTTCTCAAGTCTGTATCTCTGAAAGCAGCAGTGTGCTGTTTTCTCCTACTTTCATCCTGTATAAAAGCAGAGCAGGGTGCTGTATAATAATGCAGAACATTTCTTGAGAATGAGAAAGGAGGTGAGAAAGGCAGCTGGCAGTGTGCTAAGCCTGTCTGTTGTGAGGTGCAAGCTAAAACAAAACAAAACAAAACAGAACAAAACAAAACCAAAAAAAAAAAAAAAAAAAAAAAAAACCCACACACGAGAAAGAAAAGCCTGTGCTTGGAAATTCTTTTAAGTTCACCTCGTGTGTCCTGTACTGCTTGTTCTGTCCTACGGAAAGCATTCTCCATGCTGAATTCTGTGCTTAATTTTCCCTTGATGCTTAATGAACCATACTCTGATAGCAATAAAAGCTATAGGAAGGTATTCATTAATTAGTTATCAATGCTGGCTAAAGAAAGACCTGTACTTCATGCCTCAGAGGGTATCTGACATATTCATCAATACAGTTTGATTCACAAGCCTTATGTATTACTACATACCTGCCCACCTTAACCAGAAAGTATTTGGGAAGCTTCTAACAAGACCTCTGCTGTCCAAGGAAAGGTTTGTAGCTGTGGGGGTAAATAGAAGGGAAATGGGCTTCTAAGCATTTTAATTGGCTGGAAAGTTTCCAAATGACATAGCAGAAATCAACAGGATTTACTTTGGTGCTGAAAACCTCTGATTTATTAAACAGTCAAAAGTCAGATTAGTTTGTTGGTCTGTACGATTTCTGAGACCTTTATAAATATTCTGATATTGGTGCAGTTATTGTAACACTGAAGGATGCTGACTCAGAAGGTTATTGTGACCCCTCTAATGATATGAGAAATACTTAAGTGTAAAGTGAACTGCTATCCAAGCACTTCCATTAGATTCCCCATATGTATTCAGAAATACACATGAACTTGCAAATAAGACTACCTGAGTGATAGAAGCACATTTCAGGTCCCATGTCTTGGAATTTCTTCAAGAGTAGCACCTTCTGCAGTTGTGGATCAGTTTGTTGTGCCAGCCTTTGAAATTGTCAGTTTCTTGTTACATACATGCCTCATTCTTCCTGACTCCCTGTGATATCAGAAAGAAGACAGTGTTCCTTCGGAGAAATTCATTTTATGCAAGACTAACTGGTTTAGCAAACATCTTGTTCAAAAACAAGCTTGAAAGTGTTTTCACCAATCACTCCAACTGTGTTAAAAACCAAAACCCTTAAAGGTCATAACACTGCTTTAAAAAACAAACAAACAAGTAAGATTTACCTGAGTTTTTCTGAAGGGAAGTAGCACTTTCCAGGAAATGCTACTGCAGGTGTGCTGCCAGCATCTGTTTTTTTCTTTGATGGTATTATTGTTGTTTCAATAGCAACCATAATTACAAGCTATAATGAACAATATATTCTACCAGAAACAATTTTTAAAAAATAATTGTACAGGCTTTTACAATTATTTTTTTGCTAAGAAAAAGTATTTCTTGTTAAAGACTGGCATAAAGAATAGGCAATCACTTGAGATGCCTTTTAAGTGGCCTGTTTTGGTGGTTATTTGGCTGATGGTACTGATGTGAAACAAAGAGACTCCCACTAGCTCTGCTGAAGAGGAAACGGGATTTCACACTAGCAGTGATTTCCACATCCATCAGCCACGAGTCTGGAGGAACAGAGCCTGGACCACTGGAGCACAGCAAGGAACAGGCAGAGAAAAGCAGTCACCCTGGACAAGCAACTGGTGGCTGTGAAGCTGAGTGTCACACTTGTTATTTTCAGCAGTCTGCAAGGGTCAGGTGCAACCACCTAACACAAAAGCAGTGAAGGTGGTAAAACTGAGCACGTAACTGAGAGTAACTGCTGTACTAGAGAACCTCTGAAGTACATACTGATGTTTAAATGACCACTGCCAGGGACAGACCCTCGTCTTGTACTGCTTGAATTCGTTCTTTGGCATGACAATGATTTACAGGGTTGAAGTATGAGCAGGAGATACTGGCGGACAAATTCAGTGTGATCGAGGAACTCTGTGGAAGTCTTCTAGGTAAGACCCAGCCAATTGAGTGTGTGTCCTGCAGTGGCCACTGACAGAGACTAGCATACCATAGGAAGCTCCAGACTGAACTTATTTGCATGTATTATGAAGAAAAATTAAGAGAACCATATAGTATTTAAAGACTGCTTTTATGGTTTATTTAAATGCTTACACAACTGCCTATTCGAGACATGAATTGTGCTATTATACATAGTTTAGTCTCCTCAGCATTAATACATTTTTTGAAGCAAGCTACCAAACCAGCCTTCATTCCCTTACATTCAGATACCTTAGCTGTCTTCTGCTGTAAAATCGGGAAGGTTAAAGATGGGCATTCAAATGTTTTTATAAAAATTAATCCTGACATTACCCAGACAC
The DNA here is from genome assembly GCF_965140915.1 of Aythya marila. NCBI lineage: Eukaryota > Metazoa > Chordata > Aves > Anseriformes > Anatidae > Aythya > Aythya marila. The sequence goes on from NC_139080.1 coordinate 87,406,070, forward strand.
TTACTCATGGTCCCTTGCCAAGAGGGGATTCCAAGAGGGAGCTCATCCAGCTGAAAAATGTGAATAATCTCTGTACAAAAGCAGGAATGCTTCCAGAATCCAAAGGCCTTCCAGACATCCTTTGGCCAGCCTCCATTTGGGGAGGGAGATCCAGGCAATGGACCATTTCCCAGCAATGCTGTGGCAGAAGCAAGAATCCCTGCAAGTGGTTCAGCCAGCAGTAGGGCACTGAAAACGATTTGCAGGGGACATCCTAAAGTTTACCTCTGGAGCACACAGGTAGCCAGAAGGCAACGCACCAGGTAGCTACAGTGGCTCCATGCTCGACCACCCACAGTGTGATCAAAGCTTCTATGCTGAAGTGCAGTCACACTCTGCCAGCTCAGAATAGTTCAAAGTGTTGATCATAGATTCATAAAATTATTCAGGTTGGAAAAGACTGGTAAAATCATCATGTACAACTGTTTACCACGTCTACGTATCTTCTGACTACCTTCAGGGATGGTGACCCAACCACTTACTTGGGCAGCCTGTGGACCACATCTGACCCCAAAATAGGACAAAATCCTTCAAGGCTTTATTGGCTCAAATACTGCCCTGCTTGTTGTTGATTAGATGCTGTATGGCCTCTCAAAAGTGGTAAAACCCCAGCATAATGGAGGCCTGCCACGAGCAGTGCTATGCACTTTGCCTCACCTGACAGACATGCCTGTGTGCCCACATTTCCATTTTGCACTGCAAAGTGCAACACAGAGCTCAAACTGCAAACACATAAAAATTACCTGCTTAGTCAATTAATTATATTGCTGGCAAATACACCACAATAAAAAGTAAATCAAGTCAAACACCACAGCACAAAAAATTATTTTCAGATGTTTCAAAACTCTAATTCACTGACATCTTCACATGAGATCTCACCGTAGGGTCTGTAGAGTTTAGTTTTGAACACAAGTCGGGGTGATAAAGCTCTTTGGCAATTTTATCAGGTTTTGAGATGAACTACTTCTTATTTTACAGTAAGGGACAGCTACGTGGACCTGTCGTTCTAAGATACTGTGTCATACTGGAAGACTAGGAAGGCAACAAGTCAGCCACAAGTTCCTGGATTTGCAGCTTGCTCCTCCAAAAACACTAGATATCAATGAAAATAGAAAATCAAAGTTTCTTCTTACAAGGACGCTGCTATTTTTTTTTTTCTTTAAGAAAGGAGAGGAGTCCTCCCACACAAGGTCTGCTATTTCACAACAACATGAAAATTTATTATAAAAGAACAGATTAGAAAAAGTACAGTTTAATACGTTTACCTGATCACATTAGTTTTTAATTAATCTCTGTACTCACATAGCTGCTTTATTCCTACATGCTGTAGGATTTTCAGATGTGTTGTAGGAAACACACAGAAAATGTACATTAAAAAAAAAATCTAGTTTTTAACAGAGTGGTAGAAATGCAAGAAAGATGAAACAATCAGCCAGAATGCTACCGATAAGGCAAAACACCAACAAGAATATACTGAAGTACAAAATATTGTATTTTATTCATGTTTTAGTGAGATTATTTAGTATCCCTCAATGCCTTCAATCCCCCAATATCAAAATGGTTATTAAAAAAAAAAGTGGCATGTCCTAAAGCTTTTTAAAAATGTCATACTGTTTTAATTCTTCAAAAATCAAGAGCTACAAATATGACCATTAAATAAAGAACTTTTAACTTGTTAAAGGAATCAATCCAATGACTCATGTTTCCATGTTCCTGTTTACCTTGGATGCTCAAGTTGCAAGTGACACATTGACAGACATTTGGCAATTTTCTTTTCAGCACAGAGAGGTGTAACTAGACATTTCTTCATCAGCTGAGTACTGTTTCACATAAAGCCAGGTGCAGAAAGCTTTTTATGTTTCCTTTGGTCTGACAATGAATGTTTGGTTTGTAATCTTCAACCGTGTTCACAGTTCATCTTGATAAATGACCTATGGGACTGTGTATTAGGATTTTGTTTTCTGTTTAGCAAAACACAAGACTAAGATGTTTAAGAGTAACAACTAGGAACACAAACTCCTTAAAACTGCTGAGTATCATCACACAGGGTATCTTGGTTATACAGAACAAAACAAAACAAAAAACAAACAAACAAAAAAACTTTGCAAATTGTTTTTGCATTAACAGAAAGCAGTTGCTCTGTGACTTAAATGCCAGGAAACATCAATCATCTGTCTCTCCAGAGTAGTATGGATGTGCTGAAGCCCTGACCCAGCTTCGATATGGTAGAACAACATTTATCAGCAGAAGTGCTCCAAAATGTAGAAACCCAGTGTTCTGAAAGCTGGTAGTTCACATGCATCTTTAACAAAGAAAACAAAAGACGCTGCAAATACTGTTAGTTAACAAATGGCATCAGAGAGGAAGAAATTAAACAAGATGTACGCTGTTCTCTCAAAGAACAAAGATCACTGAATTTCTGCTTTACAAAGTGTGCAGTGCTATTTTTTAATTAAATTTATGCTATTTTTTTTTTTACTTTATGCAGAAAGGTACATTTATGACACTACTTTAAACAAAAGGATTGGATTTGTTTACTACACTTTACATACAAATGTAAAGAAATATGGCAAACAAGGATCATTCCTGACTCCTCTGATGTAAGAAAAAATCCGTAATTGCAAGGGAAAGTAAGTGTACAGAGTAGAAAGTTAAAGCCTGAAGAGAAGAGTACCAGAAAAGAGCAACATGCTTATGCAGTAAAATGGATCAGACTGACTATTGGCATGTCTGGGAACAGCAAGAGACTACCTTAAACACTAAAAAAAAGCCATCACAAATTATCTCTCTCTCTCATTCAAAATAACAAAACAGACAAAGACAAGCTCTTTTCAGACTTTTGTGTATATGGAATTTTAAGATAGGAAATACAAATTGCTTAAGATACTGCTAAGAATAGCACAAACAAGAAACAGTACTTCACTTATCACTTAATACAAGTTTCTTCTACAGAAAAAAAAAATAAATCAGTGAAACACCCAGATCTTGCTGTATTCCAAGTATATATACAACTGGTAGTCCAAAAGTTAATTGCCTTGGATTTAATTTAAGCACCTTCATTACACAGTGTTCTTTACTACAAAACAGGCAAACATACATTCAGAACCCTAAAACTATTTTATAATTAGCATATTTTAAAGCATTTTATGTCAGACAGGTGCATCCAAAGTTGTTTTTCTTCTAAAGATATGCAATCTGCAGTAAACAGCTCTTTGCATTACTGTTCACACATAACGAGCAACTTAATTTTTGCAGGTTATTTAAATGCTTTCACTTTTACAAAATACTTCAGAGAAAAAAAAAAAAAAAAAAAAGGAAATTTGCACTTCAGTTTTTCAATCTTGAAACGTGTTAATTCATGAGATCACTCTCACTCAATCCTGACACCTCTGCCATGCAAAGGAACGTAGTTTTAGGGGCTGTATCCCCATAGGCCCCAGGCTTGCATGTACGTAACAGTAATGTTTCACACATCTACGGACTGTGTAGTGCAGACTTCTGCAGACCACAAAGTTTTTCACTAACACTTGTTTAAGCCTCACAACACCCCTGTGAGGTAGGTATGGTATTATCCCCAATTTAAAGAACCAAGACTTTTGCGTGCGGCACAACCACACACAAGTGTTCACGGATCTACGAGAGCAGCTTCTTTGCTTGAGCAAAATAGTGTTAATGTTCCTGCAGTGCTTCAGAGAGTTAAGAGTTTGTACTGGCACTCTCATTCAGGCGGGAGGGTGGAAACGGTTAAAGCAAAGTGCTAGGTAGGTTGCTGCTCTGCCACCTCAGGCAGGTTGTTTTGGAATGTTTGTACAGGTGGCTGGACTGGCTGAATCGTTTGCCACACTTCAGACAGGCGTAAGGCTTTTCTCCTGTGTGCACACGGATGTGTTTCTTACAGTCTGTTAAGGTCAAAAAAGTCTTGCAGCAGATCTTGCATGCATATTTGCGTGCACCTTCTACAACCAAGACATTGTGCTCGGATAAGGCTTTCTTACATTTTGAAAGAACATCTGCAGATGCCCTTGTCAGCTGCGGTGGACCAGGTTGTGACGGATGCCCATTATCGAAAGAAGTGGTCCCATTTATGATCAGCTGGGAACTGGATGAGTTATCCTGCAGCTGGGAGCTCCTGACAGAGGTCACAACAGGCATTTTGGGGGCTATGCGGCGGTAGCCAGGAAAGCTGCTGGCTCCCCCTCTTGCAGAGCCTATCATTGCTCTTGAAAGGGAATGGAGGCCCAAGCCCAACCGTGGAAAGTCCATGCCAAACTGCTCTGCAGCCCGATACCCCGAAGTCTGCACACAGGGAAGACCCATCACATCCTGCATTGGTCTAACAAAATGAGAGTCTGCAGGCTCACTGAAAGGATTTTCAACATGAGAGACCGTGGCAGATGAATGACCACTAGCAGGCCCTGATTCTGGACTCATCAGGTAAGAGGCTTCGCTGTCCATTCTGCAGTCACTTGTTGTATTTGGAATGTTGTCATCATTACTTTGACTAGCACCATAGCTGCCACCTCTGCTTTTATTCAGGAAATTTGAGATACTGAAAGATGACTTGTGTTCCAGGTTATTTGACACCTCCATGATATGGATATCTCCCACCCTATCAGTACTGGACTGAGGATCAGAAAAGCTACGGTCACTGCTCTCAGGACTTAGCTCTATCTTCTCTGCGCTGACAACTCCTCCTTCCACTTCAACAGACTCGCTGCCTTCTGCTTGGGACGTGACATCGCTCACTTCATCCTGAGGCTCTGGGGAGCTCAAGGGCTCAGATTTAACCACCACCCGCATGTGCTCCTTCTCGTTTAAAGTGACCTCTGGATTGTCACATGGGAAGTTGTTCTTCTCAGATGCAGCCTCCTGGTCGAAGCTGGTTTCCACTTGTGTTGCCTGGGATGCCATGGACATCTGTGGAATGTTTCCTCCACTGTTGTCAGACTGGCTGGGCACTTGAGTATCTTCCTGAGCACTGAAAGACTGATCAAACATAATAGTACTATCCTCCTGGTTATCAGTGATGGCATCAGCCTTTGAGTTGTCCACAATCTTCAGTGAATCTGCTGAGAAGAAATCCTCCCGTGGATGCACGACTAACTGCCCGCTCTCCGGAGTCACGTCAGAAACAGACTCATCTATGGCAGGCCTCATTCGCTGCCTGGCCCGATCTTCTGAAGACTGCTTACGCTTGTGGAGACGGCGAATCGGAAAACTAGTGCGCTGCTCCATGTTACTTCTCATCGTGGAGCTCATTGTGTTCGGTTGCTCCTCCGAGTTCTGACTGGAATTTAAGGCAGAGCTCACAATACTCAGCCCAAGCTGCTGAAGCATGAAAGACCTCTGCATACGCGCATTCTGCTCTTGAACTCTATCAGTCGGTGGAGACATTGGCAGTGTCCTGGTAGTAAGGTAGTGTTTGCATGCTTTAACAACGGAGTTCAAATGTAAGTGAGATGCAGCCAGCAAGACATCCATAACATTGCTCTCCCCAAGCATTAGTGTGGAAGTGTACATCATGTCTAGGAGAGCAGCAAAAGCTTCTGCTGTCACCACTTCACTATCCAGCTGAATCATATTCATGGTTTGATCTCCTTCTGCTACAGTAAAGAGAGCTCGGAAGTGCGTGCTACACGCTGCCAAAACAGAGCGATGGGCTTTGAAATGCCTGTTTCCCACCACAATGACACAGTCGCAAAGTTGGCCATGAAGCCTCTGGTAGTTGAGCTGCTGAAAGATTTGCTCAAAGTGTCCTGGAAAATCCATGATCCTATAAAACAAAGCAGAAGAAACTATAATATTAAAAATGGATGAGGTTCTACTTAGACCACAGTGAGACTGGGTTTAAAAAGGAAGGATGATGGCTAAAATACAGATGAACAATAACTTGATCTTAACTCACCAGTGCTGTACTTTTACTTTTACTGTATCAGAACTAGCAATCTTGCAAAGAGCACAAGGGAAAAAAAAAAAAAAAAGAAAAGAAAAAAAAAAACCAACTGATTCTGTCACGGAGGTGGCCTAGTGCAACAGCTACCTAAGCATCAGACTTGTCACTGGCAGCTCCACTGCAAACTGAATAATGCAGGTCATTTTACCTCTGTTAATTTCTGTCTGAACTAAAACATACTCCATAGTAAAACATCAGATCCTAGTTACATTACAAAAATAAAAACAGAAACAACAAAAACTAATTGTGAAGAATCCACTGGAAGCTTTGTTAAATTGTCTATGGTATTAAATAAACTCCCACTGAAGTCTGAACTGTAATGCCAGTCTCATTTAATCCAGCTCTTGCCTTCTGCAAGGGACTTTCTGCAGTTTCTCAGCTAGTGCGCTGAACCCTCAATCACGTACCCGCTTTTAACACGGACACTTGGAAGAGGCAAGACACTCCTGCACTGGAACAAGTGGTCAGTTCCTATCTCAAACTGCAACCTTTATCTATCAGAGTTGTAATGCAATTTTCATATCCACTATAACACATAAACTGGGATGCACTCCTTTGTTCTTTCTAGGAAATACATGAAATGGTACTAAGATAGAAAAGTTTAGCAGACATTAAGAGCTGTCTCTATACTCGCTATTTCTTATGAACCTTCTTGGTCCACAAGGAAATTAGAGAGCTTTGTATAAAATGATGCACTACGCAAGACAACTAGACAAACCCAGGGGTGTTTTTTCAGAAATTTCCAGCAACCAAACATAAATAAAATCCTAGTACTCACCGTAAGACTAATAAGGTGTCACCTCTACTTTTTCTCATAAGAAATCAACAAAGTGCAGAATCTGGGGAAAGGAAAGGTTGCTTGGAGGGAAGGGATGTATGTCCATCTACATACAATACTTGTGCTAACATTTGTTTTTCAAAATCAATACCAAAGTGTCATGTGGCACAACTGTAAAGCAGATACAATAAAAGATCACACAGAATTATTCTTTTGAAAAAGGGTCACATATGAGTCTACTAGTACAGAAATCTTGTCCTCAAATTTACATGTTTACTTCACCTATCACACAAGTCGTGAACAAACCATGTGCTGCATTTGCATATGAGCAGTCATGAATAATGTGAATACTGTGCATAAACAGTTTCTGATAGACACAATTCTATCAGTAAAGAAAAGTAAAGTCTGCCTAGAAATAATGTCTGTATTTGAAACATCTCCACAGGTGGTTCACTTAACACAATGACTTTGCTCAGAAGCTATGTGGAGGCTGGAGACAGTACCTGTGAAATGCACACACTCATTCAGAGGAAAACTGGTAGCGTTTGGTAACATGGATGTTAATTACTTTGCAATTTTGTTCACCTGGATATATATTAACCATTTACCTCCGAATCAGCGCATTGTGCAGCATTCTACATTATATAGTGTACTGCATACCAGTAGCTTGGAAGGATCAGCAGAAAAAGCAGCATCTCAGAAACATGAAGCCCATCTCCAGGGATCCTAGGCATGAAGCAGCAGCACATGATCACAAAGGCTGTCTGAGGATGGAGAAGCACGTGGGCCCGGAGCAGCTTGAAGCTCTGTGTTCTCCTCTGCTGCTACGCAAAAATCAATGCAAGGCAGGGCAGACAGGGGACTACTACTCTTGAGACGCATACTACTGTAAAAAAAATGTTGGCAAAGGTCAAGAAGGTGTGCAAGATGCAAAAGGTCACAACCGATGGGCTTACATTTGTGTAACCAGGCAGCTACAGAATGAGAAAGACCTGCGGACTTCCTACAGCAGCTCAGATGCAACTTTGATGCAGATACTCTCCATCGTCAGTCAGCCTGTCAGGAGGCTTCTACAGATGTTAGCATGTGACAGCACGCATCATTTTCTGATTCAGATTTATGAAATCCCTTAGAGGCAATCCGGATAAAGAAAGGGCCTGCTCAAGTGTGCAGATTTTGCTGCACACAGGCTGGCACTGGGCTCTATCAAATGAGGGGAATCAGTGATGGAGTAGGCCAAGAGATCCAAATCCAAGGCAGAAGAGATGGCAAACTAATATAAAAGAACGAAGACTAAAACCATTGGCTGACACAAAATCTGACTACAAGCCCGCTGCCCAGCCTGGCAGCTGGGGAAGAGCAGCAAGAGGCAGCTCCCAAGGCAAGGTGCACAATGCACACTTTGCAGGCCGTAGCTTAAGAAACGTTTCACCATACAGTGCACTGGGCTCAGACCCCTCTCCTGGTCAAAAGCACCAAAAAAAACCAAAAACCAAAAAACACCAAAACAACAAAAAACACCAAAAAAAACCCAAAACCTCTGCTGACAAGAATCAGAGGCAGCTGAGAAGCATTTGCCTCAGCCTTTAATTGGGTCCTGTGTATTTTGAAAGTAGTAACAAATTGTACTCTTTGCCTTCCAGAAATGCTGAGGGTCCAGTTTTTAGCGCATCAAGAATCCTCTAATTTGGCAACACACAACCTATCATGCATGAATGCATGAAACATGCACTGTAATAAGATTCAATTAAGTAATGTTTCACAGTTCCAATCATCTCTACAGATGGAGATATAACAGAAAGGTATGAAATTAAACTTGTTTGTAAGGAACAGAAATACAGGTAATAGGTGATTTCATTTACCTTCCACTACAAATGCATGTTTGGGAGTAAAACTGGACATTTTTGGGTGAACAAAAAATAAATAAATAAATAAGGACAGGCGATCTTTGGAACTGCGCAGTTTTTATTTCTGCACACTTCCTCTAAGAGAAGTGTAACACAAAGGAGAGTGAAGAAATCCTTCCCGGTGGTTACAGAACGACCTGGAGCAATAGGACCAGCAGACCCTGAATCTCAGCAACCTCAGGCTGCAGGACAAAAGGATCCCAAGGAGACTGAAGAGCCACAAGTCCCAGCAGGAAGTATTTGTAATTTGGTAGAGATCCGAGCTGCTCTGTGACCAGTGCTGCTACACAGCTGCCTGCCTTTCCAGGTTTTGCATGTCTAGTTAAACAAATGCTTTCCTCTGTTTCACCAACCACAGCACATTTCCTCCTCTGTAAGGACAACTCCCCTCCAACCAGGCTTCTCTGGAAAGCTGAAAAGGCTCTGAGAAACAATTTCTCGTTTGTCTTTATTTGCTCGGCCCAGATGAGCCAGGTGTTATCTCCGGCATAACACTGTCCTTGGCTTTACAGGACTAAAAAATACGATTTAGGGGGAGGAGGAAAAGCAGACAGGGAGGCCTGGGAGTTGCCACAAGCAGCAAAGAAACTCTTTCCTTCTCTACCTTTGGACTACCATCACTGCAGTATGTTCACCCATGAGGGACCTTTACGCGGGCCAGCTTTGCTCTCAACTCACTCCCCACTCAAGAGCAGCAGCTTTAAGGCTATGAAGTTTCACAGACCAGGCTGATCTGCACTGTGAACAGTGCTGCAGTCTGCAGGCAGAGACACTGAGAACACCAGGCATCTACTGAAGGAGGACAAAGAAGGGATCTCTTTTTCCTGCAGCCTGAACAGTGGTATTAATCACAAGTATTTAAAAAAATACAGCAGTGCTGAACCGTAACTACCACCACCTACAGATGCAGCCAAGGCAGGAGAGCTTCACTGTGCCACATCTGCAACTGAGAACAGAGTCGTTCCACCTGCACACCTGGTCCAGAGGCACACAAAGTGCAAGGCCCAGCCAGCATCAGCTGCAAAGGAGCATCAGGAGCAAAGCCATACCAAGACAGCTCAGCACTGCCCATTCTCCGCACACTGCCTCAGGTCATTTTACAGTGCTTCAGGCACTATAAAGCAGATCCAATACTGAGAGCTTGTGTGTTGCCCAAAAGAAAGCAGCTCCAGGAGGTAGCATCCTTCAGCAGATTACGCAGTAAGGCAGTGTAACCCATGCAGTGTAGACAGGTTAGAAAAACAAACGCAGGACAGGAATCCACATCAGTAGAGAGATGGAGCTGGACGCCAGAAAGGAACATGTTCCCTTCTGCCCAGGCAGCAACATGTACTTGAGCACGAGGTAATAGGCAAGATCTTCTGGTTTTGATCAGTGGTCAAAAACTGGATTTCTAAACTCAGAAAGGGTTCTGGCTTAAAGGCACCAAGAAACGCCTGAAGCCTGCGTGTATCTGGGACAGGACAACCACCAGTTTTGCTTCACGTAATGCTAATTTGGCTCAGTATTTAACATTTACTGCACTGTAAAGACTTAAGTCCTCAAACCAAAATCAAGAAACAGAGCAGCTGATATCTTCTACGTGACTTGCTTGAAAACCAGGAAACTAGATTTGAGTTGTATACTAAACACAATCCACATATGTATTAGGTGAGATAGCAGTTACTTCAGGTCACTAAATACATGCAAAGCATCTAAGTCAATATCAAGAAAATTCCGAATGGCCTCTATCTAGACACAACCCCTCAGTCTTTCCTTTCCTGGCTCAGCGACAGCTCAACTTTCAGGAATAGCTGGCCAAAAAGACTCCCCTGAAAAAGTCCTGTGCTCATCTCTTCCTTTAGAACAAGCCGAAGTGTCAAAGACTCTACATGTCTCTATAACCGAGTCATGCACACCACCAAATGCTGTGCAAATGCCTGCTAGAAGGAAGAACACAGCTGCTTCCAGCTGTGTGGGGTGGGCACTGCCAGGAATGGGGCATCCAAAGCTTTTCTGGGCAACCTGTTCCTGTGCCTCACCCTCCTCTCAGTTAAAAACTTCCTCCTAGTCTCTAATCTAAATCTCCCCACTTTTAGTTTACACCTGTTCCCCCTTGTCTGCCCAAGCAGAAGTTGCTACCTATTTTATAAGGCCCCTTTAGATACTGAAAGGCTGCAAGAAGGTCACCCCAGAGCCTTCTCGTCTCCAGGCTGAACACCCCCAACCCCCTCAGCCTGTCTTTGTAGGAGAGATGCTCCAAATCAACCCTGTGGCCCTCCTCTGCACTTGTTCTTACACTTCCCTGTCCTCCCTGTGGAGGGGCCCCAGAGCTGAGTGCAGGGCTCCAGGTGGGGCCTCACGAGAGCAGAGCAGAGGGGGACAATCCCCTTCCCCGCCCTGCTGCCCACGCTGCTGTGGTGCAGCCCAGGGTACAGGTGGCTTTCTGGGCTGCCAGCACACATTGCTGGCTCCTGGTGAGCTCCTCATCAACCACCACCCCCAGGTCCTTCGCCTCAGGGCTGCTGTCTATCTACTCATTGCCCAGCCTGTGTTTGTGCTTGGGATTGCCCCTACGCAGATGAAGGACCTTGATATACATAGTTGAAAGATGCTACTGAAAGGTGCCCAGAAACTTGGGTTTTCCTCATAACATAAATAAATAAGCACCAAGACTGCAGCAATCTCTGGAAAACAGCAAACGCTTGAAAGTGGTATTATAGTATTAATACTGAATTAATTAATTTTAATAAGTATTATTAAGAAATATGGTATTAATAACCCTTGACCAATGAGCCACAATTATGTTTCACAAAACACTACAATAAACTCATACTGCATTTAACCATTGTACTAGAAATAATACACTTCTTAAAAAGCTTCCCTGAATGCTGAAATACACATTTTATAATATCCTTTCTACCATTTTTTTAAATATGCTATCTAGATGGGAGTAGGGTAGAGGCAGGCAGAAAGGAAGTCTTGACGTTCTTTCACATTTTGAGCAGGTTTTATGACTTTGCAAAATGCACCCTAACAACGTTTTCTGACTGAGTAAAAGTTGGATTTTTAGTTAACAGTAGCTTAAATGATTTCTGGTTGCCCCATACAAGTGAAACAGTAGCGCTAGACTGCCTTTACATACACTTCCATACGGTGAATGCCAGCCATGAAAGGTATTCTTCACGCGTCCATGAAACGTCACAGAAAACATCAGCAATGGGCAGCTCTGACAGACACTTGAGCTTAGAGCACCACATCTCAGGTGACTGCTTTGCCAGGTTTTACACGTAGTTCGACTCAGAGCATTTATCTCCCTGTTGTCAGGGAATGTGTCTTACAGCTTGCCTGTGAATTGGAAAGGATAAACTGCGCTGCAAAACCTGCTGCTGGCTGCAGCAGCCCTCCAGAGAAGAGTAAGAGGTTATCATATAACTCAGTACTCTTCCATCTTCTGAAAGGCACTGGAAATAGGTATTCCAAGCCATGGCAACACCAGCTCATTAATAAAGAGTAACAGCACAGTCTGTCCATGGCTAAGAGCATGTTTAGGAGGACCAACTGGAAGCTTCCTAAGAATGGATAAATATTTCTTGGACGCTCCTGGTTATCTGAAGAAACTATTGTCACCTCGATGGCAGCGCACGTGGCTATTCACCTGCTTCCTCAGGATTTTGCTCCCCACATGTCTGCCCCATGGTGCATCTCTTGGTCTCTAGATCCTGCAGCACAGTATCATACCTCACAGCGAGACACACAGTGAGAACCCAGAACGCAGCACTCCTGCTGGGCCATCTCACCCAGTCACCAGGTTGTTTTCCAGGAATCAATCAAGACCAGGAGAATAAGATTGTGGACTCTATTTGTCGTCTTAGGAAGCCAGAAAACCATCTAGGTATGAGACAACAACCATTGCCAAGAACACAAATCTTTTTTTGAGGCACGACAGTGACACAACTGAACAAATCTCTTTCAGTGACACCACTACTTGATTTAACCAGAAACAGAGCAGCAGGGAAGGCTGCTACACAGAACTGGCAATCAAGCCGTTTAAAGGCAGGGAAGGATAAACTGCATTCATTCAACAAGAACGCATCTAACCTTACGGCGAGGGTTCCCACATCCAGCTCCTCAGCCTCGCTACGCGCTGGGGGATCAGGTGCTTTACACCCACCCTGTCCCAGCACCTTCCTCAGCGAGCCAGAAGCTGCCTTTGTCTGAGGCTGTAAATAAACACTTGTAAGAAATCAGCGTCAATTGTCGGAAAAAAAAAACACTTTCTGAGCGGAAAGTTCGCATCAGACCGACCAACACTGGACAAACGCCCCCACAGCAGCCGCGCTGCTGAGACGGGCCTGGGCCTGCCCCCGCCCCCAGCCCCCCGCCCGCCATGGCCGCGCGCCGCGTGACGTCACCGCCCCGCTCCCGGCCTCGGCCCCCCCCCACTCCCCCCCCCCCGCGGGCCGCTCACCTGCGGGCCCCGCCCCCAGCCGCGGGCCCCGGCGGAGAGAGGAGGAGGAGGAGGAGGAGGAGGAGGAGGAGGCGGCGGCGGCGGCCGGGCCGGGGGCAGCGCGGCTGCGGTGTCGGCCGCTCCTCGGCCCCGCGGCTCGGCTCGGCTCCGCCCCGCCTGCCCTACGCTGCGGCGGCCGCGCGGCCGGGCGGAAGTGACGCCTCGCCCCGCCTCACCTCCGCCTGGCCCAGCGGCCAATCGGCGGCGCCCTTACTCGGCAGCAAGGCGCGCGGCGGTTGGCGGGCGGCGGGCGGCGAGCGGCATGGCGGCCGCCACCTGGAGCTACCGCGGCGACCCCGAGGCGGAGCAGCCCGCGCTGCTGGGTGAGGGGCGGGGGAGGGAGGAGAGGGGGAGCGGGAGGGGGAGGGGGGGCGGGGGGGGGCGCCCGCCGCGCCCTGACGGCCTCTCCCCGCCGCCCGCAGTGACCTTCGCCAACGGGCAGCTGCGGCGCCCC